>NW_026590062.1:21310556-21325229 GCF_907164565.1 Psammomys obesus | reverse complement strand
ACACACACACACACACACACACACACACACACACACACACACACACAACTAAACTAAACTAAAACCCAAACTAAACCAAAACAACAACAGAGTAGAATAGATAAAAGGGTTGGGGATATAATTCCACATTAGAGTGCTTACCTAGAATTCCCCAGTGAGGGGCTCAAGGGTTTGGGCTTACTCCTCAACAACAAAGAAACAAACAAACAAACAGGAAAAGAAACAAAACAATAAACTCCAAACCTAGAGCAAATGTTGCTTTCCCTTCTACATTAAGATCTGAAAGCTGCTATGAATATGGTTGAGCAAATGTCCTTGTTGTATACTTGAGCATCTTTTGGATATATGCCTAGGAGTGGTATAGCTGGATCTTGAGGAAGCGCTATTCCTAATTGTCTGAGAAAGCGCCAGACTGATTTCCAAAGTGGTTGTACAAGTTTACATTCCCACCAGCAGTGGAGGAGGGTTTCTCTTTCTCCACATCCTCTCCAGAATGTGTTGTCACTTGAGTTTTTGATCTTAGCCATTCTGTAAGGTGAAATCTCAGGGTCATTTTGATTTGCATTTCCCTGATGAGTAAGGATGTTGAGCAATTTCTTTAAGTGTTTCTCTGTGTAGCAGCTTTATTTGTAATAGCCAGAAGCTGGAAACAACCCAGATGTCCCTCAGTTGAGGAATGGATCCAGAAATTGTGGTACATTTACACAATGGAATACTACTCAGCAATTAAAAACAAGGAAATCATGAAAATTTTCAGGCAAATGGTGGGAACTAGAAAAGATCATCCTGAGTGAGATATCTCACTCAGAAGCAGAAAGATACACGTGGTATATATTCACTTATAAGTGGATATTAGACATATAATATAGGATAAGCATGCTAAAATCTGTATCTCTAAGGAAACTAATCAAGAAGGAGGACCCTGGGTCAGATGCTCAATCTTCATTCAGAAAAGCAAACAAGATGGATATCAGAAGAGGGAGAAAACGGGGAACAGTACAGGAGTCTACTATAGAGGGCCTCTGAAAGACTCTACCCAGCAGGGTATTAAAGCAGATGCTGAGACTCAGAACCAAACTTTGGGCAGAGTACAGGAAATCTTATGAAAGAAGGGGGAGATAGAAAGACCTGGGGGGTACAGGAGTTCCACAAGGAGAGCAACAGAACCAAAAAATCTGGGCACAGGGGTCTTTTTTTTCTGAGACTGATACTCCAAATAAGGACCATGCATGGAGATAACCTAGAACCCCTGCACAGATGTAGCCCATGGCAGCTCAGTGTCCAAGAGGGTTCCCCAGTAATAGGAACAGGGACCATCTCTGACATGAACTCAGTGGCTGGTTCTTTGATCACCTCCACCTGAGGGGGGAGCAGCCTTACCAGGCCACAGAGGAAGACAATGCAGCCAGTCCTGATGAGACCTGATAGACAAGGGTCAGATGGAAGGGGAGGAGGACCTCCCCTATCACTGGACTGGGGAGGAGCATAGGAGAAAAAGAGAGAGAGAGGGCGGGAGGGGATGGGGCTGAGCTGGGATACAAAGTGAATAAACTGTAATTAGTAAGAATAAAATTGGAAAAAAATCTGATCCGTGGTCAGCCCAGCTATATGGCTCACTTGATCTGTGCTTGACTCAGCGTCAGCGTGCTGCTCCTGTTCTGGAGCCGACAGTTTGCAATAGCTGCCCTGCACCAAGACAAAGAGCAGTCAGGGAAAGGGCTGCGTCCAGGTTCCAGGGCTGTTGCTGATGTGTGTTGAGGCCCAGTGATGAGTGGTGGATGCAGGCCCCAGCGACGTTATCAGCATGCAGAGGGGATCACCCCAGGGGCTGACTTAATTGGAGAGTGCTCATTCAGAATGCTGTCACTTTCACACACATCCCTTCCCAGCCCCATCTACCAGAGCCCAATGCTCAGAGGAGGAAGCAGCTGGCTGCCTTTGTTTGAAGGCAGGGATTCCTTTCCCAGACTGGTTTCTAGTTGTCTGGACTGAAACATAAACTTAACCACATAACTGTCTTAGCTAATAACTGTGCCAATAACTGTCTTAGCTAAGACTTGGCCTGTCCATTCATGGCTGATAATTGAGATACGTAATTTTTTCTTTTAATTGAAAACAAACAAACAAACAAACAAACAAACAAACAAAAGGGGAGAGCAGAGTGGAGGGGTTTTTGTTGTTGTTTCTTTGTTTTTTTGTTTTTTCTTTTTTTACAGTGAGCCATTAAATGGAAGGATGCTTTTTTTTTTATGGGGGTGGGTGGGAAAAGAATATATAATTATATTCACTACATATATATATACACTACACAGCAGACACAACAACAAATGTCAAGATGTGGATTCCAAATTACCCCAGATAGACACTTCAGGGACTCTCCCAAGTTTGTGTTCCCACAGCTCCCCAGCGAGCACTCAGTGAACATGGAGCCAGCTTGCTCTTGGCTGGAACTTTCCTTTGCTTTGTTTGGTGTGTGTATGTATGTGGGTGCATGTCTGTATGCACTTGTGTGTATGTGTACATTCGTGCCTGTGTCTGTGTGTACGGAGGCCAGAGGTCCACCTTTGATATTCCTCAGGTCTTGTTCACCTTGATGTTTTTGAGACAGGATCTTTCCCTAGCTTGGAGCTTGCCCACTAAGCTACTGTGGCTGACCAGCCAGCCTCAGGATCATCTTGTCTTTCCTGTCCCAGCACTGGGATTGCTTGTCTCTTCTACCTCTAGAGCCTGCTTTTTTTTTTTTTCAGACATGATCTCACTATGCAGTCTGACTAGCCTTGAATTCACTATGTAGACTAGGCTAGCCTTGAACTCTGAGATCTGCCTCTTTCTGACTTTCTTCTTTTTGGTTTTTGAGACAGTTTCTCTATGTAGTCTTGGCTGTCCTCGACTTGCTTTGTCAACTAGGCTGGCCTCAAACTCATGAGATCCGCCTGCCTCTGCCTCTGTGAGCTGGGATCACAGGTGTGCGCCACTGTGCCCAGAATCTCCTTCTGATTCTTAAGTGTTGATATTTAAGGTGTGCCATCACCCTGTCCAGTGTTTCCTTCCTTCTTTCTTTTTCCCTCCATTTCTTCATCCCTCTTTTCCTCCCCTGTCTGTCTCTATGTCTGTCTGTCTATCTGTCTGTAACCTCTAGGGCTTGAACTCAGGTCCTGATGCTTGCATGGCACCATTACCAACCGAGCTGTACCCCAGCCCCCAGCCCACATTTATGATGTTATGTTGGGAGCATGCCACCACAGAGCTCTGCAGACGTCCTAAAGCAGTCCTTCCCGGGAGCCTGTCATCAAGCAGTCAGCAGCATGCAATGCTCTAGACTGCCCCTGTTCCACCCTTCACCCGCTTCCTCCACTAACCAGTGCTCTTTGCCTCTGCGAAACCGGCTGACCAAATGCCTTCACCCCGCCAGTGATCACAGCTGTTCCAATCAGGAAGACTACACGCTTAGCAAGAGTCGATTATACTTGTCCCCAAACCTGTTCATGCAAATACATTTCCTATGGCAATTATAGAATTAGGTAAATATTGCAGTACTGATGGAATTGAGGAGGAAAGTAATAGAGTTGTCATTTCTATGAAAATTAAGTCGAATGCTTGGGAAAGACTTAATAAAGGCAAATTGCTTAACAACTGCTGTCAAATTAAGTGCAGGCAGCAACTGTAAAATTTGGGGATGATTATACAAATCTGAAAGGATTCCGAGCTTCAGTTGCTTTTAAGTGTCTTGCTTCATTTCAGGCAGGACATTTGGAGATCTCCAAGTAGTTAGTCTGCATCAAGGGATGATGCATGTACATATGCATGTATACATGCTTGCATGTACATATACATACATGCTCATACATGTACATACACACAAACATATACATACATTTATACACATAGCTACACATAACTCATACACATATATGTATATGTACATACAACATATACACATGCAAACATGCACACAAATACACATGCATATACATATAGAGATACACATGTAAATACACATACACATACATATACACAACATATACACATACACACATACACTCCCATACATATATAAATATATGAACTACACATGATTTTGCAATTGTAATGCCAACAGTCTTTTGTGATTGAACATGTCATCCCCTTTTCACTAGGATGAGCTAGTGAGTTAAATCTTATTGACTAAGAGGTTCAGAGTAGGGGAGGTGTGAAGGAGGAACTGGGAGGGGTGGAGGGAGGAGAAACTTGTTGGGATGAAATATGACAGAAGAATAAAAAAAGGAAAAGAAAAGAAAGAGGCCTGGACTCTAACCTGTGATAGCCCAAATTTCCAGTGCATACGCTGGACTCTGGGCAAAGATGAAGCCGTATCCTTGTAGCTTTGTCAGCTTGAAGGTTTCAGCTGTCAAATGCACTCTTCAACTTGACAACCTTGTAGTCAAGGTTTACTAGAGATATGGAGCCATGAAGAGGTGTGTTTGTGTGTGTATGATTCTATTATCTATGTATCAGTTTATCTATTTCTCTATCTATCTATCTATCTATCTATCTATCTATCTATCTATCTGTCTGTCTATGTATCTGTTATCTTCTAGCTATTTCTTTATCTTGATACTCTATCAACCAATCACTAGGTATCTTTTATTTCTTTATCTTCCTTCTATGTATCTATCTACCCACACGTCTATCTTTCTGTCATCTATCTATCTATCTGTCTGTCTGTCTTTCTATCTATTGTGTATCTATACACCCAACTATCCTCTGTATGTCTGTCTGTCTTCTCAGAAGCATCAACTATAAAATTTGTCCAGATTTAAAAAAAAATTGTGTCTTCATTGGAGAGAATTTGGAAAACACAAAACAATGTAAAGAAGAAAACACAAATCCTCATTTGTCTTTTGCAATTCAGAAATGAGGATTTTAAATATTTAGTACCATTTCTTTCAGATTAAATGTAAAGAAAAAGACATCTAGGCTTTGTGTGGTAGTATACCAATACAATGTAGCACTAGGGAGGTGGAGGCAGAAAGATTGTGAGTTCAAGGTTAGCCTTGGCTACATGGCTAGACCTTATATGGAAAAGAAAAAAAAAGGTTAAAAAATAGGAGTAGCACTCTGTCCTCTGACCTTCACACACGTGTATCCCTGCCTTTAAACATGTGCTTCCACATGTGTACCCTCGAAAATACATACGCACATACACTTAGCCACCAAAATAAGATATCCAATAAATTATAGAATAGATGTGTGAATAGAAAAGATGTGTGAATGAAGTACATTTTACTTTCATTTGTATTTCTGTGACAAACATCCCACAAAAGTTTTATTTCAGCTTACAGTCCAGGTATTGTAGGGAAGTCATAAAAGGATTTTAAACCCTTATGTACATAGACAAAAACAGAAGATGAATACATGGATAATTGTTTGCTTGGTAGGTTTCTCCTCCCATCCCAAGTTCAAGGCCAGCCTAGGGAATGGTGCTGCCCACAATGGGCTGGGTCTTCCTATATCAATTAACAATTATGTTACCCCTCCTACATTCATAGGCCAACTCAGTGTAGACAATCCTTTATTGAGGATCTCTTCTCAGATGATTCTAGGTTGTGTCAAGTTGAAACTAAAAACAATTACACAGTGTTTTCTGGTTGCACAAAAGATATCATCGTATCAGCTGCAGAAATAAGACCCTGCAAGGGCAGATCTTACGTCTGACACTCGGCTACACAGACCAAGTGCTTATTACGGTTCCTGCCCTTGACTGCTGGAGTACACAGAAGCAGAAGAGAGAATCGTAATGGCAGCTGACAATAGATAGATGAGCCATTTAAGGCAGTGTGTAATTACACACAACATTACATGACATAGATTTTATGACCTAGAATCTTTGGCTGTCGTAGTTTGTAATTTTCATTATCAAACTGAAAGCCACAGAACAAACACCAGGGAAACTTTATTTAAAGGTGATTGCTCATAAAGAGGAAAATAATTGGAATTTCACAAACCAGTAATTACAAAACCAGGAAAGGTTAGTCCGGTATATTTTACAACTCTAATATAAAAAATAAACTGCAGGGGGACTTTAAAAGTGAGCCTTTAATTAATTCTGTTAAAGGTTATTGTATGAAATGAAGGAACAACCAAAAACAAAAAAAATCAAGAAGTAAAACCAAAAACCCAACCTACTTTATGAGACATTTAAGGGACCTGATATTCTAAAATTGAATGCTTGGTGTCTAAATCAGTGTTTTATTGCTATGAAGAGACACCATGACCATGGCAAGTCCTATGAAAGAAGACATTTAATTGGGGCTGGCTCACAGTTTCGGAGGTTTAGTTCATTAACATCATGGTGGAAGTATAGTGACAGGCAGACACGGTGCTGGAGAAGGAACTGACATTTCTAGAGACTCTGGGACTGGTTTGAGCAAATCTCAAACCCCACCTCAAGTGACACACTTCTGCCAACTAGTCTACACCTACTCCAGCAAGGCCACACCTCCTTATCCTTCTTAAGCAGTTCCAATATATGCACTTGCTAAGTCAGAAAAACTCTATAATCCAAACTCATCTTCTCCAAAAATATTTTCAGTTAGGTATAGTGTGTGTATGCATGTGCATAGGTGTGAATATGCAATATATGAGTGCAGAGACATGGAGACCAGAGACATTGGATCTCCAGGAGTTGGAATTACTGGAGGTTGTGAACCTCCTGACCTGGGTGCTGGGAACCAAACTCAGGTTCTCTGCAAAAGCCTTCTCTCCAGCCCCATGTAGTTATTTATTTATTTGCATGTTTATGTGTTCATGTATACATTTGTGGGTATGCATATGGAGATCAGAAGAAGGCCTCAGATTCCTCAGAGTTGGAGTTACATGTTTTTTGGAGGGACACTTCGATTGTTTCAGCATTCTTGGGATCTGAACTTCCATCCTCATGAATGAGCAGCGAACACTCTTAATCACCAAGCTTTGTCTTCAGCCCCTTAAGTAGGTCCCTGCCTGCTGCTTACCTTGTGTAACCCAGTAATAGCAGTTGTTTTGATCATTATATTGTCCTAATTGTACGTTGTTGCCCTCTTATTATTAATAATATTTTGGAGGCTGGAGAACTGGCTCAGCAGTCATGAGGACTTGCTGTTCTTTAAGAGGACAGAGTTCAGTTTCCAGTGCCCACAGTTTATGTCTTGCAACTGCCTCTAACTCCAGCTCCAGGGGGTTTAAAGCCCTCTCTCCCCCTTCTTCTTCCCTTCTCTTTTTCCCCTTCCACCCTCCCCACTTCTCTTTCCTTTCCCATTCCCTTCTATTCCATTCCTTTGAATTTTCCTTCTTTTATTCACTCTCTTGTATGTGTACATGTGTGCATGCATGTACATACCCTTGCATGTTTTTGTGATGTGCATGTGGAAGCCAGAAGACAACCTTAGGTGTCATGCCTAAGGACCTTGTCTTTTGAGATAGGGTTTTTTACTGGCCAGGCAGGCTAGGCTAGGCTGGCCAGTGAGACCTGGGATTTTTTTCTGTGTCTGCCTCCTCAGTACTGGGATGACAAACATGCCACTGCATGTCTTATTTTTAACCCAGATCCTGGGGATCAAACTCAGGGACTGATGCTTGCACGGAAGTGCTTTACTGACAACAGTCTTCTCAGCCCTTGTTCAGAGTTTTTCATGAAAAAACTCAAGTTAGAGCTAACATGCATTTTGATGTTTTCCTGTAAATAATTCAGGGGGAGGGGAGTAAAATAAAACAGATTTTTTTCTACTAAATATTGATGTGGGAGCTGCTACTTGGAGAAGATTGCGAGCGATGATTGCAATTAGATTCTCTTTATCTGCCTTTAGAAGTCAGCTTTTTTTTTTTTTCCTTTTTTTTTAAGGACAGGCATATAGTGTGCTATTAATGCTGAGGGCTGTTGCATTCACATGATGCTCTGGAAGCACTGGGAGGCTCAGATCCATCAACAGCATCTTCACAATAAGGGTTGATACGGGACCGATAAAAACAGTCCCATGTGCTTCTGAAGTGGGTGTTTGATTCACGCTTGTTTCTTGAGCATAGCCGATCACAACCTGACTGAACAGGGCCAGAGGGTAAGCTCTGATGGGGGTGGAAGGCTAGGAAACCTTGAAATGTCATTTTCTCTGATGTAGCAATACTGATGTGCATCATGGGACATTAAATTTTACTTTTTTAAAAAGATTTGTTTTTATTTGTTTTTATGTATGTGTTTGTGTCTGCATGTGGGGTATATTCATGAATGCAGGTACCTGTGGAGGCCATGGAGCTGGGGTTACAGGCAGTTTTGAGTCACCTGATGTGGATGCTGGGAATCAAACTCTGGTCCTCTGCAAGAACAGAACACACTCCTAATGCCCCACCCATCTGTCGAGTCCTGATGAGATGGGGGCATTTGGAAGGCGTGTGGTGAAACTCTGTCTTCTGGGCCTGACCTGGCTGTCACACTTTTGGATGCACTGAAGCTCTGATTTCCTCCACAGGACATGCACGGCATCGAGCCCAGCAACTTTTCATCCTGGGGGGAGCAGAGAATCACGAGTCTCCACCCCTCCCTGAGGAACTGCAATTAATGATTGCTGGTGTAGACACTGGGAAGCTGCTCTGTCGTCCTGTAAATAACTCTCACCCCCTACTGAAATTCAGGATGTCAAAAAACAAAGAACCTCCCACACTCCATTGCTTCTCGGTTGCTGTGATAAAACACTTTGACCAAAATCAACTTAGGACATTAAAGGGGGCATTTGGGTTACACTTCCGGGTCACAGTTCATCCCTGAGGCAAGCCAGGCCCGGGCTATGAACGAGCGCAGCTTCCTAGCTTGGAGTCTGCCCAGCTAGTTTTGCTTGTATGCACTGTGATCTTCAGCTGGCTGGGCCCTCCCACGGTCTCAGTCAAGATCATCTCTGACAGCCACGGGACAACATGGTTGGCCAGTTCTTCAGACGAAACTCTGTCTTAGTTTGGGTTTCTACTGCTGTGATAAAATACTGTGGCCGGAAGCAACTTGGGGAGGAAAGAATTTCTTCTTTTTACAGCTCTTAGGTCATACTCCATCACCGAGGCAAGTCCTGGCAGGAATTCAGGCAGGAACTGGAGCAGAGGCCATGAAGGAGTGCTGTTTACCGGCTTGCTCCTTGTGGCTTGTTCAGCCTGCTTTCTTAGACACCCCAGCACCTGTCCGCCCTGAGCAGGGCCCTCCCACACCAAACAGCAGCCAAGAAAATTCCCCAAAAATTGGCTTATAAGAATTTTATAAGGCCTTTTCTCAATTAAAGATCATTTTTCCAGCCTGCTGCTTGTGTTGACAACAACAACAAAACAAAGACAATAAAACCCAACTACTCTGTGTGGGAGAGTAAACTTGTACAACCACTCTGGAAATCAATTTGGCACTTTCTCAGACAACTAGGAATAGTGCTTCCTCAAGATCCAGCCATACCACTCCTAGGCATATATCCAAAAGAGGCTCAAGTACACAATAAGGACATTTGCTCAACCATGTTTGTAGTAGCCTTATTTGTACTAGCCAGAAGCTGGAAACAGCCCAGATGCCCCTCAACTGAAGAATGGATGCAGAAACTGTGGTACATCTATACAATGGAGTATTACTCAGCAATGAAAAATAAGGAAATCATGAAATTTGCAGGTAATGGTGGGACCTGGAAAGGATCATCCTGAGTGAGCTGTTCCAGAAGCAGAAAGACACACATGGTATATACTCACTCATATAGACATGTAATATAGGATAAACCTACTAAAGTCTGTACATCTAAAGAAACTAATCAAGAGAGAGGACCCTGACTAAAATGTTCAATCCCCATCCCGAAAGGCAAAGAGCAAGGACATCAGAAGAAGAAGAAAACAGGAAACAAGCCAGAAACCCGCCACGGAGGGCCTCTGAAAGGCTCTGCCCTGCAGACTATCAAAGAACATGCTGAGACTTATGGCCAACTGTTGGGCAGTGTGCATGGAATCTTATGTAAGAAGTGGGAAATAGTAAGATCTGGAGAGGAAAGGAACTCCACAAGGAGAGAAACAGAACCAGAAATTTAATCACAGGGTCTTCCCAGAGACTCATACTCCAACCATACCATGCATGGAGATAACCTAGAACCCCTGCACAGATGTAGTCCATGGCAGTTCAGTGTCCAAGTGGGTTCCATAGTAATGGGAAGAGGGACTGCCTCCAACAGAAACTGATTGGCCTGCTCTTTGATCAGCTCCCCCTGAGTGGGAAGCAGCCTTACCAGGCCACAGAGGAAGACAATGCAGCCACTTCTGATGAGACCTAATAGACTAAGATCAGAAGGAAGGAGAGGAGGACCTCCCCCATCAGTGGACTTGGGGAGGGGCATGTGTGAAGAAGGGGCTGGGAGGGTGGGATTGGGAGGGGAGGAAGGAGGGGCTTATGGGGGGATACAAAGTGAATAAAGTGTAATTAATTAAAAAAAAAAAAGAACCACTCACCAAGAAGGAAGCTATTGTATTGGAAACCTAGCTAATACTCGGTGCTAATGGAGCCATGGTTACAGGAGGAGACTCTACAACCATTAACTTACTAAACTAGCATAACCCCTAACAGCAATCTGTAAACATTTATTCTTATGCCCAAGATAAGTTTATATATACATAAAATTTCAACTTAACAACTTTTTTGTATTTGAACTTTCAATATTTATATGCAAACTTTCAAAATGAATATATTATATTCATTACTGAAATGAAGTCATATAAATATTTTCTTTACATAAAAAAAAAAAACAAAACAACTACTATAGAGTCCCTCAGAAGGCCTGGGGCTGTGTCAAGTTGACAGTTAAAACTAAGCAGGAGTCACTCACATACTCCCTCTCCCATACACTCACCCGCATGTCCACTCTCACATACTCTCATGCACTCGTAGACACAGATTCACACACACACACACACACACACACACACACACACACACAAATGAGCACACACTCAAACACACAATACACACCTTCACACATTCACACACTCTTACAGACGCACACTTAAGCACACACGTCATCATACTCACACAAACACTCCAACACGCATAGACTGACAGGCACACACACATGAAAACCCACACACTCAAACACACATGCAACAACATACCCCATAACACATGCTCACTCTTACGTACTCCCACGGGCTCATAAATACTCATATTCATATATACATACATATGCATATATTCATAAACAAACTCATTTCACACACACACACACACACACACACACACACACACACACACACACGCGCGCGCGTTATGGAGCTCATCTTTTAGGGAGATCCCTGTCCTGCACTCATTTCTGGTCTATTCAGTTACTGGATGACGCTCTGTAATGCTTGCTACCACTAAAACTTCAATTAACCAATTGCTCCAGGGAACAGGGTGCTATGGTTAATTGAATTATCTGATTAACTGAAAGTTAATTAGCCAGAAATCCTTTGTAATTCCAAGGCACACTGTAAACAGCCTAACAGAGGAAAGTTTCTTTTCTTTGTGTGTGTGTGTTTAGGTGTGTGTGCCCGTTCACATGTGTTGTGTGTTCATGTGTATGTGCACATGTGAGTGCAGGTGACTGAGGAGGCCATCAGAGGGCTTTGGATCCCTGGGGGCTGAATTTGTAAGCAGCTGTGAGCCCCCTGATCTGTGTGTTGGGAACATAGCTTGGGTCTTCTGAAAAATCAGCACATAGTCTTAGCCACTGCTGTTTCTCCAGCTCCAATGTTGTTGTCTTTTGAGGCAGAGTCTCTTACTGGCCTGGAACTTGCCAAGCAAGCTATGTTGGCTGGTCAAGGAGCTCCAGGGACCTGCTGTGTCTGTCTCCCCAGTAATGGTCTTACAAGGTATCCGCTCGACCTCCTTCCTCTTCTTCCTCTTCCTCCTTCTTCTTGCCAGGGCAGGAATTGAACTCAGGTCCTTATACTTGCAAGATGAACACTTTACTGACAGAGCCATTTCCCCAGCCCCTATATCTCAGCTTTCACCACAAAATGTGTGGCTACCTTTCTTGCTAGGTTTTCTTGTGTCATAAATGGGCCCTGTGTGCATTGTGTCTCGATTGGTATTATCAGCATGTTCTGAGGTCTTATGAAGGAAGCGGAGGTAAAGAAAGAGATGAGCCCAAGATGCTGTGACACCATGACCAAGGTAACTTGTGAAAGAAGGCATTTAATGTGGGGATCAAAGTTCCAGAAAGCCAGAGTCTACCAGCATCATAGAGGAGGCGGCGGGCGCTGCTACAGTAGCTGAGAGCTCAGTCTTGATGCACACAGGTAAAGCAGAGAGAGTTAACTGGGAAGGGCATGAGCTTTAGAAACCTCAAAGTCTGCCCCCAGTGACACCTCCCCTCCAGCAAGGCTGTATCTCCTAATCCTGCCCAAATAGTTCCACCAACCAGGGAGTAAGCAGGTAAATATTGAGCCTATGGGGCCATGCTCATCCAAACCACAAGTACATAAGCACAATGGAATATTACACAACTGTATAGAATAGTAGTTCTCAACCTTTGGGGTTGTTGAATGACCCTTGCACATTGGAAAACAGATATTTACATTATGACTCACAACAGTAGCAAAATTACAGCTATGGGGTAGCAATAAAAATAGTTTTTATGGTCAAGGGTCACCACAACATGAGGAACTGTATTAAAGGGTTGCAGCATTAGGAAGGTTGAGAACCACTGATATAGAAGAACATAATTGTCATTGGCAGGAAACTGGCCTAACTGGACATTCTTAGGTCAAGCAAGATGCGACAGATTCTGAAAGGCAAATATTGCATGTTTCTCTTGCATGTAGAGTCTTGATTTTTAAAAAGAGATGAAAGGAGGAAGAGCACTGTTTGGAAGGTAGGAAGAATTGGGAGTCAAGGGGAGGACAAGAGAAGATAATGAGTAGATTAACATAATCCAATAATATATACACACCTATTAAAAAGCCACAATCAAGCCCATTAGCCCATTATTGTTAAGTAAGCATGATGACCACTACAGGACAAAGAAATCCAGTATTTTGAACTATTAAAATATCCAAAAAAGAGAAAGGGAATCCAAGATTTACATTTCATGATCCCTGACATTTCCATTACTGTTATTGTTGTTGCTTTCTGAGGTAGGGTCTTGCTACCCAGCCCAGGCCGTCCTTGAACTCTCCATCCTCTTACTTCTGCCTCTCTAGTGCCGGGACTGCAGCTGTGTGCCACGGTGCCCGGCGTTGCACCTCGATGTTCGCATTATCTGTATGTGGAAAAAAACTGGCTCCAGCAGGTGTACGTTTGCTAAATTTGGCTTATATTCCCCCTTTCCCATTTGCACCTTCCAACAAAAGAAAAAAGAAAGGCCCAGATGTGTTGTCACTAAATCAAGCCTTGCTTTGGCTAGGTCACCGGGGCTTGGTTGCCATTGTGTTATCAGGAAATGAAAAGAACAATTTTTCTTTCTTTTTTTTTGTTGTTGTTCAGGATCCTAGATTTATATTGCTTTCACTTAGCGAGTGAATAATTGATAAGTCGGGGCGTATTAGCACGGAACAAAAGAGCCCAGTGGTACAAGGGTCTTGGGAAGGCTGCCTAAATCAATACACACTCATGAATTTTGAGCGCAAAAGGTTGAGCTGAGAGAGAGCACAGATTTAGATGGCCATTAATATTTGAAACACACTCTATGCACGAGAGGCTCGCCGGAGCCCAAATGTTAACCGGAGGGGCTTCAGAGAAAAGAGCTTCTAAATAAATCTGAAAGCGAGATATTTTCTCCTCCAAAGACTTCATGTCCGGAAAGAAAAAATCAATCATCTTTGTTGTCTCTGCAGTCAGAAGCCAGCTATTAAAAAATCTAATTAGAGTAGTTCTTTTTTAACCAATTAAACATACCAGTGTAACACTTGTCTGATCCAATGTTTGTAACTGCCAGAAAAGCAATCAAGTTGCCCTCCGCGGTAATGCACATAACTGGAAAATACTCCAGCCACTCCTCCCAGGAATGGTCTCCCCACACAGGAGGCTGCCTGAAAACTTGATTAAGCTAAGCATTTTGTAAGGTGTCAGGAGAGGTTTCTTGGCTGATGCTTCAGAGTCACCCAGATGGGCAGACTAACTCAGGACCAGAAAAAAAAAAAAAAAAAAAAAAAAAAAAAAAAAAAACCAAAAAAAACCATCATTAGTCACAATTTGCTCTTGAAATGCCTCCTGTGGGCCTTGCACTTGAGCCACTATTAAGGCTTCCCCTTTAACAAAGGCGGGGTCCTGCGTCCTGCTGGAAGGCCATCCCACACCATCTGACAGCGGTTCATGGCTCTGAGTGTTGGGGTGACTGACTGGTGCCACTTTTTGCTCTGGTCACCGAAGAAGCTCAGTAGCAGAGACCACATGCTCACTCTGTATAAATCACGGCAAGTGATTTTTTTAAATTAATTAATTAATTAGTTAGTTATGGGTACATGTTTGTGTGCGTCTACTTGCATGTGGAGGCTGATGGCTCTCAATCACTTTCTACTGTAAAGTTCATAATCTACCTCCATTGCTCTCTTCCCTATCAGATCCTTCCTGCTAGTAAGACCTTGTTGCTGATGATACCCCCAGGAGAAATGAACCTGCAAACTTCTTCCACCTTATCTATCTATCTATCTATCTATCTATCTATCTATCTATCTATCTAT
>NW_026590062.1:21277323-21310546 GCF_907164565.1 Psammomys obesus | reverse complement strand
TATCTATCTATCTATCTATCTATCTATCTATCTATCTATCTATCTATCTATCTATCTATCTATCTATCTCAGATAGGGCCTCTCACTGAACCTGGAGCCTGCCAATTCTGCTAGACTGTCTGGCTACAAAGCCTGAGGAGTTCTCCTGTGTTCAGTGCTGGTATTACAGGTGTGTGTTGCTATACTCAGCTGTGTGAGTGTGCGTGCGAGTGTGTGCATTTGCATGCTTGTGTATGCCTGTGCTGACAGCTGTATGTGTTAGGAGGTATGTGCGGCGTTGTGTGTCAGAGGCTAGAGGAGGACACTGGGTGTTGGCTTTACTAATCTTCCCTTACTCCATGTAGCAGGGTCTCTCAATGAGCCTGGAGTGAGGCTGGCAGCCCCCAAGTTTTAGTGGTACCCCCTTCTTCACCTCCTGCTGCACTGGGTTACAGATACTCACCTGTGTGTGGCCACACCTGGATTTTCCCATGGCCGAAAAATCTGAGGAGCCAAACGTAAGTCCTCATACTTCAGCAGCAAGCGCTTTTACCCACTTGAGCCACCTCTGTAGTTCCGCGTCTACCTTTGTATAAGGGTTCTGGGAAGCTCAGCTCAGGCCCTCTTGCTTTTGTGGCCAACACTTGACCCCCGAGCCATCTCTCCAGTGTTGGGGACCTACTCTTTAGAAGGCATCAAGAATCTCACCTTTGGAGACAACTTGAATGATCACTTGATCCAGCCACTGGCTTTCTGTACAAACGAGCAAATTCATCTGGGTTCCACCTGTGCTTGTCTAGCCTCAGTGAGCTCGGTCCCCTGTGGAAACAGCCCTGTCCTGATTCTTGGAAAGAAGCTTTGTATACCGACATATAACCTGCTCCCCACCCCCCGAGTCTAAGGCCAAAGAAGCTCTCAGAAGTCACAGTTGCACCTTTCTGGATGCTCGGTCACCCCTAGCTGCACTGCCAGGACCATTCTTTGCCCACGAAGCAGTTAATCTGGGGGAGATAATTCAGAACATGTGCTCATTACTAGGTCTTAGAGGCTAAAAGAGAAATTTGGCGCCTCTGCCGTACAGATGGTGTTTGTTCTGTCCCTGGGAGTCCCACACTGTAGATCTTAATTAATGAATTAATGAAATTTTTCAGTCAAGTGGTCCTAAGGAGCATTTATTTTTGAAAACTCCCCTTCTGCTGGAACACGTGTTTCTCTGCTTCCCCTCCAAGCCTCTAATTAACCAGCAAGGGAAGGTCAAAGACTGGTTGTAAGACTTGTTGAAAAGGGCATAGATTCTTACAGGGGAGTCACACTTGCAAACCAAAGACACCCGCCACCGAATTCCAATAAGACTTTTAACTAGGATCAAAAATTATAGTTACATGGTATGTTTGGTCTCTTCATGAGGACAGTTACTGATTTTTTTTTCCTTCTGGTACTCTTTGGGAGTAATCATCCATTTTTGGTTTGCTTTCTGCTTAGCGTTGGGATTTAATGCGAGGTTTTGTGAATGTTAGGCAGGTGCTCTACCCCTGAGCCACACCCCCAGCCCCTCACTGGGGGATTCTAGGCAGGGGCTCTACCTTTGAACTAGGTGCTCAGCCTTTCACTGGGAGATTATAGGTGAGTCCTCTACCACTAAACCACATTCTCCCACTCCTTTTATTGGGAGAAGAATACAGTAGAAAGGGCACACCCTACTGAATCCTGCAGACCTGAATTTCCTTCCTGGCTACCAGTTTCTGGCTAGACAACCTGGGTAAGTCACTACAGCAGTATGAGTGCAGTTTCTCTTACTGGACACAATTGGAATAAACAGTCCAAGTACATAGGGTTGGTAATGGTTGATCTTTCTTGTCGACTCAACTAGTTTTAGAGTCACCAAGAGTGTGAGGCACAATTCTGGGTGTGTTTTAAGAGGATCAGGGAGATGTCGTGGCAATGGGTAATGCTCATACACATCAAGAACAATGACCTAAATTTAAGTATCTAGCATGTACAAAAGTGGCTGGGAATGGTGTGGGAGGCAGAGACAAAAGCATCAGTGGGTCTTGCTGGCTGCCATATTAGCTTCAGGTTCAGGGAAAGATCCTATCTCAAGGGAAGAAGGCAGAGACACTTGATGTCCTTTTCTGGACTTTCTGTGTGCATGCACCCATGCACATGTGTACATATCACACACACTCTCTCTCTTACTCTCTCTCTCTCTCTCTCTCTCTCTCTCTCACAGACACATGCACATTAAATGAGGACTGACTGAGGAAAAAGGCTCACCCTGAGTGTGAGTGTCAACATCCCACGGGCTGAGGGTGTAAGGAGTCCTAGCTGCATGCTTCTGCTGCCATGCTTTCCCCATCATAGTTTTCCCTCTAAAATCATGAGCCAAAATAAAGCCTTCCTCACTGAAGTTGCTTCGATCAGGTATTTTTTACTACTGTGATGAAGACAGGTAGCAAACACAAAGTTGCTCTCAAGGTAAACTGAGTTCATGAAACCAGGGACTTATACTTTGTGTTGGTTCCGGGTTACTAGGTCGATGTGAAGGTTAGCTTTAATTGCCAATGGACGCACCTACAAGTGCTTGGGAATAGTTTCATTGAAGGATCCTCTGTATTGGGTTGGTCTGCAGGTGTGTCTGTGGGGATTGTCTTAGCTGAGTTAATTGTTGTGAGAAGACCCAGCCCTCTGTGTGTGGCACCATGCCCTAGGTAGAGAGCCCTAACCTGTGCAAGAGTGCAACACTCATGATCTATGCAGGTAAGCAAGTAAGCGTGCATGCATTCATTTTTCTGTAGGGACTGGCTGCTTCTGCGACTTCCCTACTATGATGGACAGTAGCCCAGAACTGTGAGCTGCAATCAACCCTATTTCGCACAAGTTGTTTTTGTCAGGGCATTTTCATCACAGCAACAGGAATGAAACTAAGATGATAACAAATCACCCCAAAACTCATAAGCTAAAAATAAATAAATAAATAAATAAATAAATAAATAAATAAATAAATAAAGCAAAGCATTTGCCTTTGCTTACAGGTGGATGTGTCAGCTGGGAATCTTGCCTGGTTGACCTTAGTTGAGGATTTTTGTAGGCTTGTGTTGAGCTGAGGTCTGTCTGTCTGGGATGACTTCATGTGCAAGCTTGGCAGGAGGCTGGCGGGCAGCTGGGAACGTGGGGCCACATGCCTTGGCACCAGCAGGTTAACTTGGGCTTATTCACAGGACACGAGTCTGAAAGAGCAGTAGAGAAACATATGGCTTTTGGAGCTGGTGTCATATCCCTCAAACTGTATGCTACCAATTAAAAGCAAGTCATTCAGGAGGTAAAAGAATAGATTTAAGTTTCTAGGCAGGCATTGAGGCAGTCATGGTTGCTTTTCTGTTGCTGTGATAAACTACTCTGACAAAACTACTAGAGAAAGAAGGGTTTATTTTGACTCACACAGTCCATCACTACAGGCAAGTCATAGTGACAGGAGCGTGTATATTGCATTGTATGTGCTGTCAAAAAGCAGAGTGGAGTGAGTAATGCTATTCAGTTTACTTTCTCCTTTTTATATACTCTAAGGTCTCAGCCTAGGGAATTGTGCCACCCACAGTGGCTGGTCTTCCCACTTTAATTAACTTAATCAAGATAATCCCCATAGGCATGACCCAAGCGATTCTAGTCTCATCAAGTTGATATCTGAGATCAGCTATCACAGTCACATTTCAAGGAAAAGAATTATCACTATTTTAAAATCAGAATGATACAGGAATATTGGGGTGTCTTTGAGAATGATGGAGTCATTCGGGGCTCTTGCTGTGTTTGGCTTTGTGTTCTAGGATCCAGGAAAACTTGATGGCCCACCAAAGCCACCTAGGGTTCTTTTTATTTTCTGTGTATGTATGAGGCTTTGCCTACTGCCTGTGTAATATGTATATGGCCAGGTGCCCACAGAGGCCAGAAGAGGGATAGATCCTTGGAACTGGAGTTACAGAAGTTTGTGAGCCATCATGTGGGGGCTGGGAACTGAACCCAGGTCCTCTGAAAGAGCAGCCGGTACTCTTAACCACTGAGCCATCTCTCCAGCCCTGCCACCTAGGGTTTTTGTTTTGAAAATTAAGAGTAAAATTTATGGACCACAGAGGGTTTTTAAAGAAAAGTATGTTGGAGAAGTTTATTTCCAGGAAATAGGATACTATAGACCATGGAGCTGCTCATCTCTGACCTCTCAAAAAGGCTCAGGTCAGAAAGTGAGGTGAGCTATGGGAAGGGATGAGCTGCTCCATCCAACTGGCCCAGCCACAAGGTGTCCCAGCACCTCCTCCCAGCTGTGGCCCTATAGCAAGCACAGCTTTTAAGCAGAAGTGATCATTTAGGAGACAACAAAGAAACAGGGCTTCCAGCAAGGACACTCTCAGACTCTGGGCTTTGGGATCCCTCCACTACCTAAGCAGGTTCTCGCTCCTGCTTTCATTTTAGTGCAGTTATTCTATGGCCTTGAATTTCTGATCCTCCTCCTCCAGCCTCTTGAGTGCTGGGATCACAAGTGTGCACAGCTATCCTGGTAAAGGAGCCAATGACTCTACCTTGCATAGAATGTAGTGCAACTATTTGAAGAGTGATTAGCAGCTCAAACATTTGAAGATGATAAGGATTGATTCTGGAAGCATTTTAAAGTGGGCATTAGGCAGCCTATGTTGTAATCACATGATTATTTTCACTAAGAAGTTGTGTGAGTGTGTTCATGGACATGCAGATGCATTACTCTGTGTGTGTGCACTCTTGCATGTGGAGGCCAGAGGACTATCTTGGACAGCCGTCCCTCAGGCATTGTCCACACATTTGTTTAAAGATTCATTAATTTGTATTTGTATGTATGCACATGTGAGTTTATATTCCTGCTGAGATCAGAAGAGGACATCAGATCTCCTGGAGCTGGAGTTGACGGGTGGTTGTGAGCTGTCTGCATGGCTGTTGGGAACCAGACTCTGGTTTTCTGCAAGAGCAGTAAGTGTTTTAAATACTGAGTCATCATCCCCCCCTTTTGGAGATAGTGTCACTCACTGACCCGGAACTCACAAAGTAGTTGAGATTGGCTATCTAGTGATCCCCAGGGATCTTCTAAGTGCAGGGGCTGTAAGCATGGATGACCACACTTGGATTTTGTTAAAATGTGGGTTCTGGTGATTGAACTTTAGGCCCTTATGTTTGTACAGCAAGCCCTCCCATGACTGAATCACCTGAGTTATCTTTTCATGAGGATCTAGAGAGTTCTGGATCATGCTGGCCTGAGAAGAAGCTGCACATCTTTTTAGGTTGTCATGAGCATAGCACAGAGGAGGGCCTGGTTGGCTCTTTTTTCCTTTTCAAGAAATGCAAGTGCCAGGGAATTTGGGGGGGTCAACAGTACTGGTACCCTTGATTCAGAAGGAGCCAGTTTGGATGGCCACTGTCTCAGTTACTCTAGCAAGCAGCTGGGCGTGCAAGACTGAGCATCTCATATTCCTCAGCCGTGGAAGGCTCCTGACATGCAATCTGACCTTCATTCTGCGGTCTCTCCTGTCTCATCTGTTTTTACCAGTGCTGACTCAGAGGCTTTGGAAATGAGCATAACTTAGCAAATGACAGGGACGAGTTGAAGCTCGGGAAATGGACTTAGCAATGGCTAGAATGCGGTGGAGTAATATGGGAGGTGTTCTTTGTGTATGTGTGTAGATGTACATGTGCGTGCAGGTGGATGTGCATGTGTGTCTGTGTGTGTATTTATTTGTGTGTGTGTATGTGGAGGCCAGAGATCAAGCTCAGTGGCTGTTCCTCAGAACACTGCCATCCCCACCCTTGGTTTTTAGAGAAAAGTCTTTCATTGGCTCATCTCTCTCTCTCTAGTTCATTTCGGCTGGATGGTCATCAAACCCCAGAGATTTATCTGCCTGTTTCTGTCTCCCCAGCACCGGGATTACAAGCACATACCACCATACACAATTTTTAAAATGTGGTTTGTAGGGATTCTTCTCAGATCCTATGCTTGTACGGCAGGCATCTTACCAACAGAACTCTCCCTCCATCTCAGGGAAGAAGCCCGCTCTAGTGAGCACTTCATTATTGCATTATCCCACCGCCCCTATAGGACAGGCAAGAAAATAGGGGTTCAGAGGAAGCATGCAGCCTCAAGGACAGACAGGTGGGAAATGGCACGGGCGAGATGAGCTTTCTCTCTGCCTGACTTTTGACTAGACAGTTGCCATGTCCTATTGCTGCAGTTGGGGACCACTGACAGTCTAATTCACGAAGCACAGAAGCTTGTAGAAGTTCAAAATCAGGCCACCAGGAGCTTGTGAGGATGACCTCGTCCATTAAAACCTGCTGGCGCATGCCACAAGGTGACAGAGCAGATGAGCCGGCTCTGGTTTCCTCGAAGACGCACTAGTACCATCATGAAGCTCCAACCTTCATTAATGCCAGTCACCTCAGTCTCTTTCCTGTCTGTGACAAAACATCCCGACAAAAATAACGAAAGTGAAGAAAGCTTTACTTTGGCTTGGGGTTCCAAACGGGTAAAGTCCATCCTGATGGTGGAAGCATGGCAGAATGAAGAGAAGGCAGGACGAGCAAGAGCGGGAGCCTGGCCTCTCACAGAACTCCTGTAGTCAGGAAGCAGTGAGTAGATAGGAAGTGGGGCCAGGGTAGAGAGTCTCAGAGCCCACCCCCAGTGACGTACTTCCTCCAAAGAGGCTCCATTTCTTAAAGGTCCCCTGTCCTTCCCAAATAGTGTCACCAGCTAGGCACCAAGTATTCAGGCACAAAAGCCTGTGCAGGAGGTTTTACATTCAAACCTCAGGCCCTTCTAAATATCCCATGTCCAAATGCCCATGACAGATGAACTTGGGGGTGAAGTTCCTAATGTATGGACTTTTAGGGAGGGAAGGCCAGGAGTTACTTTGTACTGTTGTGAAAACATGTCTGACAGAGACAGCTTAAGGGAGGAGTGGCTTATTTGGGCTCATGGTTCCATCACAGCAGGGAAGGCACAGCAGGGCTCAGGTCATGGTGGCAGGGGCTGTTCTCAGCATGTGGAGCAGTATGCAGGGAAAGCAAGGCAGGAACAGTGGCTGGCTCCCAGCCTCAAAGTACCTCCTCAGGGGTCTCTTCTCCACTTCTTGGCCCCACCTCCCAAAGGCAATTCAGTCTCTCCAGGTAGTGCCATTGACAGGAACAAAGACTGAAAGCATGAGCCTATGAGGGGTTATCTGATTTAAATCGTAAAAGATGCATTCAAACTACAGCATTTAATTTCCTTTTATTTTATTTTATTTTATTTTATTTTATTTGAGATAGGGTTTCTCTGTGTAGCTTTGGCTGTCCTGGACTCACTTTGTGGACCAGGCTGGCCTTGAACTCACAGAGATCTGCTTGCCTCTGCCTCCCAGAGTGGTGGGATTACAGGTGTGCACCACTGCACTGGACTCGAGTCTTTTTTTTTTTTTTTTCCTTTCATAGCAAATGAGGAGAGACTTTGCTAGCCCCATACCCCAGACTGTACGCCATTTTCTCCTCTCGGAATAGAGTGCTTTTAACAGTGTAACGATCCTCAGACAACAGAAGGCATGTCTGGGCATTGAAGCTGGCTGATAGACAGACACCTACCGTCCATGGGGATGCCTGGGTCGCTCAGACTGATTGCAGTTGTCAGGATCAGGATGAGGCAGGCTGCACAAACTGAGTGACGCTGTGTTTTTTAATTTAGGAGGATTCCGATTGGAAGCATCAAGGACCCACGGAGCCAGACTGTGAAATTACTCTTGGCTTTGCAGCAGGCTCTTGCTACTCCGGCATTATGGAACTTGTCAGTTCTGGAAGGCAGAAGCTGGTGGGGTGGCAGGCACGTGGGTAGTTGTCAGAACACGAACGGATTAATTCTGGGGATTCAGTCCTGTGCCAGGGGGTCATGATGGGCGACAGCAGCACTGGGAGCCTGTGTTTGGCAAGTCCTGCTAGCTTCATCGTGGACCCGGGCTCCGCCCCTGAGCTCTCCCACTCCCTTGGTGCTCCCAGCTGCCTTCCCCACCTGGCTCCTTCCAGCTGTTCCTTTCCTCTCTACATCAGCCAGTTTTCCTGTCCCTGCTTCTTGGAACCCTGTCTGTGCTGGGCTGCATGTGGATGTGTGCGTGCAAATATGCACAGAGTGTGCATGTGTGTGCGTGTGGGAGTGGATGTGGGAGGGTGCGAGTCATGTGGGCGGGTGTATGCAAATATGTACAGCGTGGATGGGTGAGTCCACATGCGTATCTGCATGCATCCATGTGCATGCATGTGCCTGTGCTCATGGGTGGGTGCCTATGTGCATTGCACATGTGCACATGTGTTTCTGCGCATGCTGTGTAAGTGCATGTATGTGCATGCGTGACTGTGTATTGTATATTTGCACGTTATATAGCCGTTTCCCCAGTTGCTGTTAGGACTCAGGAAGTTCTAAAGGCTTGTTAAGACTCGAGAAGCAAACAGCTATAAAGTCACAGGAAGTCCCTGGAGCTGAGCAGGTGCGCAAGGCCTCTTTCTCCCCAAGGTTACACCAGCAATCAGCACTGTGGAGGAGACTGCCTGAGCTGCCTCGAGGACGCTCTGCTTTTCCGCAGACGTTCCTAGCTTTCACAGGACATCAGTTTTGCTGGTCTAGGCCTTCAGTGACACAACTTTCTTTGGGCTCCTGCCCCTGTAAGTAACCCCAATAAAAATTCATTGTCTCACACGCTGGACTTTGGTGCTTTCTTTGGCCTGTGAATTCCCTATCTGAGGTCAATAGACCTCGTTGAACATTTTCCAGGGAATAGTGTCACACAATAACACATGCTGTGCACACAAGAGTTTCCATGTGTTTCCATGTGTCTGCACAAATGAGTTTGTATTATTTGTGTCTGTATGCACGGATGAGTGTGAGTGTGTGTGCACACTCAGGATACACAACAGCATGTGTTTGCTCACTGTAGAGTGTGCATAAATGAGTGTGCGTTATGCTTGCCCATATGCATGAATGAATGTACATGTTTATGTGCTCATGAGTGTGTATGTGTGTGAACGTGTATGTGCTCATGCATGCATGTGCATGTGTGTCTGTGTGTGCACGTGTGAGTGTGTGCATGGCAGAATCTGGAATGAGGAGCTAGGTTGCTAGGCAGCCAGCCGCCAGATCTCTGAGAGCCATTTGGAACTGCCTTGATGGCGGTAGCAAGCTGAGGGAGGAGGAGAGTGAACAGCTGCCTCCCTCTGGGCTTCAGTTCCAGGCCGTCGGTGGGACCGGGAGACCGCAGCATGCCTGCCTCAGCACGCCTGCGTCGGGAGCACCAGACTGCAGTGGCCGCGCAGGCCTGGGGCACGCAGCCAGTAAGGCTATCTGTACACCACTGCGCCCGCGAGGCCACCTGGGAAGCTGTGAGTTGCATCTTGGGTGTAGGAGTGCCCCCCACTCCGCCCCTGTGACTCCCTGCCCTGCTCCACCCTCGACCCCGCCCTGCTGTGGATCACCAGCTGCACCCTGGATGTCCTGCTTAGGCCTTGAGAGGCTGCAGGGGCGCCCACTTATCTCAATACGACACAGACTAGCTCTCCGGCCACCTGAGACTTGCAGCCCCGACTCTCGGAATCTAACAGGCAAACTTCAGCCCAGCCCAGCTGTCCATCCCCTGCACGGCTCCTGGCAATGCTGTGTCCACGTCTTTGCAACTCTTTTTCTTTCCTCTCTGCTTGCAGCGCTCTTTCTTTATGGCCTTGTAAAATCCCACGATCAGCTCAGGAGGCACTCTGTAGCCTCTCCAGCCTTGACAGGCTGTTTTCTCAGAGCTCCCTCTCCCTGCTTCGTCATCAGTGTCTGCTCTTTGGCAGGGGCTGAGTCTCACTCCCTGTAGCCAGCCTGGCAGAAATGAGGGTATTCAAGAGGGATGTTTGGGCCTGCAGGGATAGCTCAGTGGCTAAGAGTGCCTACTGCCCCACCAGGAGCCCGGAGCTCAGATTCCAGCGCTCTCAGACAACCGCCTATAACTCCAGATGAAGGGATCTGAAGTCCCTTTCTCATCTGTGGATGGACACACACACACACACACACACACACACACACACACACACACATACACACACACACTACACTTGTGTCTCTTAATCCAAATATGAAACTACTGAAACAAAGGACCCAAGGACAAGAATTTTTTCTCATGCTAGGAGAGGGAGAAAGATTGAAGCCTGGAACCAGCTGGAGGGGAAGCTCATCTCCCAGAAGATTCTGACAGTTGCCAGACCGCCTTGCTATAGAGACTGGAGCCCACACAGGGTTGGGCCACTGGTGGACAGGACCGCACCTTGACCAAAACTGCTCAGATGTGCATAATCCCAGCCCTCAACTGAAACTCTGATCTCACTTCAGCGTGCTAACAATGGACTTGAACAAATCCTTGGATCTCTTTGTCCCTTTTTTTTTTTTTTTTCCAACGTGGCCACATTGATTAAATATCCTCACATTGCTTTTTATTGTCAATTACACTGTTTTATTTGGCTTCCCAAGGATGTGTGGCCGAGTCTGGCTCCTCAGGAACCAGGCTGGAACCCCGGGTTTGGTGACCTCCCATGCTGACCATTAGCTGTGAAAGGCGAGGGAAGGCTTGTGTTCCCTGCTGGGGTGCTTACAGATTAACATGGGAGCAGCACAGAGGAACCCAGGAACCTGCTGGTCTACACAGGGCTCTCTCCCAATCCCTTTCCCCTGCAAGGACTCAGGAGAAGCTCTTCCTCCTGCTCTTAGTCCAGCTTCTTCTTGTCAGTCTTGCTCATTCTCCGATACTGGATTTGGTTCACTCCAATTATCTTCACAGCCCCGAGGGGGCTTGTAAATTCAGGTTCTGATGTCCCATGAACCACAAGCAATTTCTTGAGGGGTTTTCTTCTCTCCTCTCTTGAGTTTTTCTCTGACGCATATTGAATTTCATGATCATATTTTTTACTTCCAGCTGGTATTTTCCTTCTCTAATTTTTTTTTTTTTTTGGTGCATGTTTGTTCTTGTATGTGTATGTACGCGTGTGTACCTGTGTATAGTGTGAGAGATGTTTCCTTGGGAGACACAACGCAGTGTGGCGCTCAGGCGGACACTCAAACGTGTGTACACACAGCTGCTCACCCCCCCATAGAGGACCTACAGCTGTGAAGTAATGATTCTACCAAAGTCCAGCTTGCTGAAGCAGGGAGTTTACTGCGGTTCCTTACGGGAGCGAGGATGACTCAGGCTCAGCTGCATCACTGAAAAGCCCACCTGCTCCAGCAGGGGTGATGTCTCAAGAAAGCTCTCTGCTCAACGTGCACGCCAATCTCCCCTTGGCACCTCGGGTGGTCAGGGGAGACTCTCCCAGCAGCTGTTTACTGTTCCACAACTTTGTGAGGGACCCCGAAGAATCTTACACATTTTTGCCTTCTCAGACCTGTGAAGTTTGTTTGCTTCCCGAGTCTCATGAGACACAGCCCTGCCTGGACTCCAGTTCTGCAGGGAATGTTTCAATGTGAAGGAAATTGCTATACAACAATGTGGACACCAGAGCATAATTTGGGGTGCTGTTCCTAGCCACTGTCCACATCCCTTCTCTTTTATTTATTGCCCCTTCTCCTCCCCTCCCCTTCCTCCTCCCTCTCCCTGCCTCTCCCTTCTCTCCTTTCTCTCCCCTCCCCTTCCTCTTCCTTCTGTCTTCTCCCCTCCCCCTCCTTCCTTCCTTCCCCCTTTTTAACTTTTTCTTTTTTGAGACGAGGGTCTCTCATTGGCCTGGAAACTGTCAGTTTGGCTAGGCAACCTGGCCAGCGAGCCCCAGCCAGTGACTCTGCAGTGTTGGGATTAAAATGCTTGTCACATGTCCAGCATTTTTATGTGGGTTCTGGCCTTCGAGCTTAGGTCTTCATCTTATGTGGTAGGCTCTTCACTAAGTGAGCCCCCCACCCTGGCCCAGTGAGGTTCTTTTTAAGGGGAGGCGAATGCTGCAGAGCCCACCAGAAAGACATGCTACACCAGTCTTTCCGGCTTCAGGTAGATGCACGTGGCTCATAGGTCAGAGCTATTCTTCTCCAGATCAAGGGGCTGCTGAGAGGCAGGTGGAAGGTCATGGCTACAACCAGAAGTGGGGTTCTATAGAACAATCTTCCCCTCCCCACAAATCGCATGGTCTGGGCTGGACATGTCTAGATACTTCTAAGTAATATCTTGAAAGGATCAGTGAACTTTAAAGTGGTGGTTTTATTTAATTTCAACCGTGCTGTAATTGCAATTAGATCTGTCCAGATAATTAACTCCAATTTACTAGTTTGCAACTAGTAATTAATTAGTACAGTCTTCCCAAGTGAGCTTGGAAAAGGGAAGAGAACGGGGACTCCTTTGTGCAGGAAGCATGGTGGTCATTGAGAACTTTCTTTCCCCATGACTTGTGATGGTTCTAGTTTCATGCAAGGTTGGTGGTGATTCGAGGCAAGACCTGTAACTTTCCCGACCCTCATCTTTATCTCCTGTGAGAGGGGAGCATGTTTCCATTTATCGTATAAGAACTCAAGAGCAGGCCATGGCATAGCAGTTCATTCCAAATGCATCCTCAAAGATCTTCCCACTTCTTCCATTTAGGAAACCTGTGTCCCCTTGTGGTTCTGCTTCTCATACAAAGATTCATTGTATTTCATTCACCAAGAGCATGAAATCCAACTCTGGAAAAATATTTAAAAAATCAGATACCCCTACCATCATAAATATTCATAGGATTGATTCCAATGCTATAAGGGGGTAAGGGTAAACCTGATGATTTTGAAACCAAATCTTGATTTACGCCTCATAGGAAATCCTCAAATCAATTCCAGCTGGGATATAGAGTGTGGTGGCTAATCATGGTTGTCAATGCGACTGGATCCGGAATCATCTAAAAGGTTAGCCACTGGGTACGCCTAGGAGGGGTTTTCCTAATGGGGCTGTTTGAGGCGGGAAAGCCCATTGTAAATGAGGAGAACACCGTCTGGGGGCAGCCCCAGTCAAGCAGATGGAAGAACAAAGTGTTTTACTTTTTGCCTGGTTGCCTTTACTCTCACTGACGGATCCATCTACACTGTCCTTGCTGCTGTGCATTCCTCTGTTGGTATTAGAACCAGCTTCTTTTGGCCTTCCACTATAGAGTGAATGAAGGGACTCTGGCCAGCTGGAGGCAAGCTTGGTTCCGGAGACCTTGCTCTTCTCCCCCATTCCCTCTGCCTTGTTAAAAACTGTTAGATGACACCCCTAAAGCTAGCCACCAAAGTCTATCCCCTCATTTGGCTACTTCCTCCTCCCGAGACCAACTACCAAGATCCTATTTTGCAGCAATCAAAAGGCCCCTTTGGCTCACCTAATTAACATGTCCAATTTATCTCTATAAAGCACCATTTGCCTATGGGCCATATTTGTCTCCTCTCTATACAGAAGCAGTCCTTTGTCCCAACCTAGGACAACCACCCCTCCCTCTCTCCCTTGTTCCCTTCCTCCTCTTCCTCTAGCTCCTGTCTTTGTCTCTTATTCCCTGCCCTCTGTCCCTCTGGGGCTAATCTCCTTTGTGCTGAGAACTTGGCTTTGGGGAGTATTGGGCTGATACTCTTCCTTTCAGTGAAGATCAACAGCTATCAGAGAATCTTCCAGGTCTTCAGTGACAAACTGGGACTTCCAGGACGTACAGCATAGTGGGATGAACAGCTACTGGGTTCTCAGCCTCTGTGCTGTGAGATAGCCAGCCTAAGACAGTCAGTCTTTGTACACATTCATTCTATTCTGTTTCTCTAGAGAGACAAGACTGATATATAGACCTAAATCAGAAAATAGGAGCATACATCTACTGGGAATTGTTATAGGACACAGCCTTACGATTTCAGAAAGAAAAAACTTAAGTGGGATTAAAAAAATTTCCCCTAAAGAATACAGGTATAAATTTGGCCAGGTAGGCTGTCCAGCATGTCCCTGGGATCTGCCTGTTGTGACCAGTGCTGGTGTGAAAGGTCTGTGCTACAGTGTCTGGCTTTTTTGTGGGCTCTGCGGATTTGAACTCAGGACATCATATGACACAGTAGGCACTTTGATCCACTGAGCCCTCTTCCCAGGCTCTGTCATCCACAGCTCTGTGTATAGGCGCAACTTAAAAATATCTGAATGGGGTGAAGAGACAGGGCCACTTGGTATAAAGTACTTGCCTTACAGACAAGGGCCTGAGTTCAGACTCCCAGAATCCATGGAAAAATCTGGGTGGGGCGTCACACACGTATAATCCCAGCACTGTGACGTGGGAGGCGAAGACAGGATGATGTCTGGACAGCTAACCTGGCCCAAATGGTAACAAGTTCCAGGCTAATGAGAGAGTGTACCTCAAACGAAAAAGGTGGGCGGACCTGAGGACAGACATGTTAGGATTTCCTTGACCTTCATATATGTGCAGTGCAAGCGCACAGCAGGGCACATGTGCATGCATGTACAGAAACAGCATTCCAAATAGATAATTACAGGAAGAAACGGCGAATAAGAAGGAAATTGAACTTGCCTTTCTATCTTAATAGCCAAAGCAAGAATGTCCTTTCCTATTTTGAATGAACATTATAATCCTGCTGCTCTTTCTTTCCTTCTTTTTCTTTTTCTTTTTTTTTTTTTTGGCTCCTTACCTTAAGAGCAACTCAGATCCAGCCTGTCTGATAAGGAAAACACACTGGAGGATCCTTTTGTCTTTCCAGCACTCTCTTCGGTTCTTGATCTACAGCCCTGTAGGAGAAGTCCAGACTGGGGAGCTGCCTGGGAAAGGTGTTACTGAGTTGAGATTAGTTAGGCAAGTGGCAGAGTGAATGCATAAGCAGTGATTTTGCATAATGAGGCGTGTGAAATCCCACTGGAGGTTGTTAAAACAGCAGACAGGCTGCAGTAAACAAGGAGGAAGGTAGGCTTTGAAAACAGATGGCTTTGAAAGCCTGGCACAGCCCCGGTGCAGACTTTTAAAAATTGGTTCTGCGAGTGTGAGCTATTTTTTTTTCAGATTTGACATGCATATTTTAAAGTTCTGTTTTAATGATAAAGTTCCGTGGGTAATTGAACATAAGTTTATATCGTGTTGTAAACAGGCTCGCAGCCAGATGTGATGGACAGCTTGCAGAGAGAGCCGGACTGTTCTTGTACATTTGGATTCAAATGTGTTCCCGTGTTTCAGAATGGTGTAGCTCTTCTTTTGTTTTTGAGATGGGGGTCTCATGTAGTCTAGGCTACCCTAGAATTCACTATTAGGTGCCATGGACCTTGCTAGGATTGTAGGTATGCACCACCAGGCTGGGTCTGTTAGTGAGGTGCTAGGGACCGAGCCAAGGGCTTCAGGTGTGCTGGGCAAGACCTCTGCCAACCGAGCTACATCCGCAACCAGGAAGCTTTCCTGACTTACATCTTTGGAGGGCATATGGACAAGGCCTGCCCCTCCCTAGCAAAGTGTCACTGTAAACTTCATATTAACATCAGAGTAGCTCAGGGGCGCTCTCCTACTGATCCCACACCTGTCTCTGTGTCCTGCAATGGATGGGCTGTATCCCCTTACCTTCCTCGCCTCATTCTTGTCCCTCCTGACTTTCTTCTAGTTTCGATCCATGATCTGTCTCTTCCTGAGCATGACATTGTTTCTGGAGTCCATGCAGGCGCCCCCTCCCTCCTCCTCTCCTTTTCTATTCTTCCTTTCTCCTTTCTTCCCCCTGTTTCTTTTTTCCTATACATTTAATTTTTAACTTATATTTATTTACGTGTGTTCATGTATACATAAGTATGTGTGTACATACAATGCATGTGCACGGGGAGGCCAGTGGTCAAATTCTCAGACACTCTTCATCTTGTTTTGTTGTTGTTTGAGACAGAGCCTTTCGCTGGTCTGTAGCTCACCAGTGTAGCTGGTCAGTAAGTCCCAGGGATCCTTGTCCTCAGTTCTGGATCACGAATGTGTTTCACCATGCCTGGATATTTTATTTGGGTCTCAGAAGCAAGCTTCTCGTGCTATGAGACAAGTGCTTTGTAGAATAAGCCATCACCCAGCTCCTGGAGCACCCCTTTGTCTATGGACTTCAAATGAGCCATTCACTGGAGTCCCATTTCCAGGTATCTTGCGAGAGGAAGGGCCTTTTCTCAGTCCATGTTGAGAAATTAAGGGAAACTTTTCCATGTTTATCTACATATATCGTAGGCATGCTTTGAGGGCATTTCTGTTAGCAGACTCCTATAACTAAATTTCATGTATCTATCAGGCGTGTCCAACCTTTTGCCATTGGAACAGGATATTGTCATCTACAAAGTTTATGCCTATGAACTGTACAATAGAGTTTTTTTTTTTTTTCATTGCAAAAATAAAGTTTCATAAGGCAACCCATTGTTCGCTTTTCCACATCCTGGCACTGTGATCTGGGTCTTCGTGGCTAGCATTTTCTTTTTCTGGCCATGCTCGGGAATCGGGACAGCGGTCTGTCTTCAGCTCTTACAGTTAAGTGGTGCATCTGCAGTCTCGGCAGGACCAAATCTTCATCTTGTGTGTCATCTGATCTATTAGGAGACTTGGCTACCGCCAATAAATAATGAACAGAAGAAGACAGAGTCTTGACCTACCATAGCAAGACATTGTCACCCCAAACTTGCTTTCTGGACTTCACTGGTGGTTTTGTTCCCATGTCTGTGGTCCAGGAACCCATTTTATGAGCCTTTAGATTTGAATGTTTGAAACAAGAGCTATGTGGTTTGTGATGAGGACTTGGGATGTGTTTTTAGTTGCTGTTCCTTCCCTGTATTTCAGTTCTTGCTAGTTCCCTGGGATAATGACTATATTGGTTAATGGAAATTGAAATGAGTGCATTTTGTGTCCATGAGCCTGTGTGGACAAGGGGTGGAAGGTTATATCTTGAAAGTGTTATGTTTGAGCAGAAAATTAACAAGGAAGGGATGACCTTCTTATAATAGTTTATATTGATTGCCAGTTGTAAATGATATAGAATCACCTTGGAGACCAATCTCTGGGAATCCCCTTCCTGTCTCCTAGATGGAATAAAAAGGAGGAAGTGAGCTGAGCACCAACACACATCTCTCTGCTTCTTGACTTCGGAGGCCATGTGACCAGCTGCCTCATGCTCCTGCCGCCCTGCCTTCCCACTGTGAATGAATGTAACCTTGAACTGTGAGCCAACATAAAGCCTTTCTTGTTTCAGTTGCTTTTTTCAGACAGTCTGTTGCAGAGATAAGAAAGGCAACTAAGAGGGTATTTCTACAAGTCTCAAATTCACTCCTGTCTCCCTTGTGCTTTATCAGGTCCTGATTTTTTTTTCTGTCCAGGTTAAGTAATATTAGGTGCTCATGATCTGGGAAGCCATCATTGTTTTGAGCATGGCCTTACCTTCCAAGGTCAGCTCCCTGGGCTAGCTTTCCCCTCCAGTAGTGCTGTCCTGAATGCTGTCACCTGACGTCACACTTTGTTCTGAGAAGGAGACTCAGATTAACTTGTTTTCAATATAGATTTTAGATCATAATGCTGTGTAATTATGATTCCTAATAGAATTAAGTCACTATCTGCAGGCCTCACTCTCTCTATTTCTCCCTCCCTCCCACCTTCCATCCCTCCCTTTATCCCCCCACCAAAGGAAACACAGTAAGTCAAATCTATGGCAAGCATAATGTGTGAAATGGATAAATCTAAGAAAAATAAGACTCTCTCTAAGGATCTGGAGGTAGAAAAGGAGGAGTGATATAAATAATTTCATGCTTTGATATCCTGGAAGGCTGTCATTCATTATAAATATAAATATAAACACAAACATAATGACACATTCTCACGTTCATGTCCTTTGTTGTTGTTGTTGTGTCATTGTTGCTGTAACCCACTGAGTCCAGTTATTGCTGCCTGATAAGCGCTGCCTGCCTTGCTGGCTTGGTCTTATGAAGGTGGCTATAGCTGCAATCAGCTTATGAGTTCAATGGCCATGTCACATCCAGAAGCCTCTTACATTCTTCCTGCCCCCCTCATGGGCTATTCCTGGAGCTGCCCCATGGAGTAGCTGTCTACTGCTCTTGCATGATATGCATGCTGAGGGGATCAGTGTTTATTCTTGCCTGATGGATGATATTACTAATAACTATGTGTTTTTAGAATGAAAACTTCAATGAATTATGTGTGTGTGTGGCATGCTGTGTGCTTGTGTGGGGCGCATGCACGTGAGTGTGTGGCTGTGCATCCCTACGTGTGCCCAAGCGCATTCAGGTGGAGGCCAGAGGACGAGGACCCAGGATTCTTCCTCTACCCTTCTCCACTGTGTCATCCTGACACAGGGTCTTTCTATGAACCAGAGACTGACTGATTCTGCTATTGTGGGTCCAGGGAGCTCTGGGGAGTCTTTTGTCTCTTCTCTGAGGCTGTAGGCATGTCCAACCATGCCTGACATTTTAACGTAGGATTTTTGGGAATTTGAACTCAGGCCACACTTGAATAAGAGACATTTTCCTAGGGCTAAATTCTAGTCTTTCTAGTAAGTTATTGTTTTAGATATTACCCTTGCATATGTTGGCCAAGAGATGCCATCTTGCAAAAATACATGGAGGGCCTCTGATAATCCATTCAAGAATTTTGGGGAGATCTACATGACAGAGATAGCATCAGTATGAGATCCTCGAAGGTTTATGAATGATGTTGGTCCTGTCTTGGTGGGATCATGATTGTCTCCAAGTTCATGGGTGAGTTTAAGTTTCACGGTATTTTTGGCACTGTTCCGAAACTCAGTAGCTCAGTAGGTACCCTCCACCTGAACATGTGAAGTTTCCCAGGATGCTCTTCTTTGATTGTAGGCCCACCGTGGATTCTCCATAGTCCATAAAAGCACAGTGCCTCCTAATTACTTGGCAGTTGACTTGCTTTAGAGGAGCAGAGCAAAACAACTCAGAAGGAAGATACTTTCAGCTTTTCCTGTCCATCTAGATTGCATGGTCTCTCCGAGTCCACTGTTTTACTGAAATTTATCTTCCAAAACAGAAAGCATCAATTAAGAGTAAACTCATATTTTTCATAATAGACTTTGTAATGATTTTAAACTTCATTCTTCATTGTTTACATTGCTTTCTGCTACAGTTAAAAGCCTCCCATAGGTCCGTGTGCTGAACCTTTGGTCTCCAGTTCATGACGGTATTAGCTACTGTTCTGTTGTTATGATTAAAATACCATGACAAAAATAACTTAAAGAAGCAAGACTTTATTTTAGCTTATGGTTCCAGAGGTATAGAATTCATAATGGTAGGAAGGCATGGCAGCTAAAACAGGAAGCAGAGAGATCACATTTATCCACGAAAAGGAAGCAGAAAGAGAGAACAGGAGGTTGAGCCAGGCAATAAACCCTCAAAGTACTCCTCCTTGTAAAGGTTTTATAACCTCCTCAGTCAGCTCTACCAGCTGGAGACCAAGGGTTCAAAATACATGAGCCCTTGAGGGACATCTCTCATTCAGACCACATTGGTCGCCCTGTTTTGGGAGGTTGTAGAGCCCAGCTAGAGGCAATAGATGATTAAGCTCAGGTTTGCGGCTACATTTTCTGCTTCCTGGTAGACAGTGATGTCACCACTTTGGTGACAGGATTTCCCTGCTACAACCAGGGCTTCTCTGCTATGCTTTTCCTGTTATGATAGATGGAAACTTAAGAGAAATCTTTCACCTTTAAAAACGATTTTTTTTTTTTGTTTTAAACCAGGTATGATGTTCACAGAAACACACCATATCCTATACCTTCCAATATACCCACTCTTCTCTCTCCTTCAGACCTGATTTTGAAATTTATTTTCCTATTAAAAATGTTTTTCTTAGGGCTTTGCGCTCAGTACCGATTGCATGACTATGCCCTAAGCCCCTGGACAGAAGCTAAGATATAGTTCCTCTCCCTGAATATATCAGTGTAGTCAAAGTACAACTTTTATTTCCTCAAGCTGGGTCCAGCACCTTCAGCCCTTATATTTTGTTTAGACCTGTCACATGGATAGCTCCATCACTGGGCTAACCCGGTAGCATGAGCTGAATATTAAGAATACATTTTAAAGGTATTCATTATTTTTCTAAGTACCTGTCAAAGCAGATTTAACCAAGTAAAAATATCCATTAAGAACCTTGACTCAAAAACATGTTTCAAGGTTGTGTTTGATGCTGGACATGACCTCAACCACAGTGGGGTCTTTCTGCTAAATAATTTGATGTTCGCATTGACTTTTTAATGATATCTTTGACCCAATCTGCAATCTAAGGGTTGTGCTCTATTAGTGGCTAGACAAGGGTATTGATAAAAACAAATTGATACATAAAACTGTCATTGTCTGTGGTGGTTTGAATGGAAATAGGTCCCATAGACCCGTAGGGAGTGGCACTGTTAGGAAGTGTGACCTTGTTGGAGGAAGTGTAATACTAGGGGTTGGCTTTGAGGTCTCAGATGCTCACACCAGGTCCAGTGTTTTACTTTTCCTGCTGCCTACTGATCCAGATAGAAAACTCTTAGCTTTACTGCCATGCTTCCTGCATGATGACTATACACCAGCCACGATTAAATGCTTTCCTTACGAGAGTTGCCTTGGTCACAGAGTTTCTTTGCAGCAATAAGATAGATCCCTTACTAAGATAGCGCCATTATTTGTAGAGCCTTGGAATAAACTTAGGATGCTGGTCACAGGCAGAGATTTGTTTTCTTAAAGTAAGTCTCTGTGTGAAAGTAAGTGTATGCCACAGCACATGCATGAAAGTCAGAGCTCGATTTCAGGCTCCCTTCCCTTTCATGTTGTTTCAAACAGTGTCTCTTGTTGCTCTCTGCTGCATATATCAGGGTAGCTTCCCAAGAGGTTTCCAGGGATGCTCCTACTTCTGTCTCCCATCTCACCACAGGAGTCCTGGAGTTACAGATCTGTGATACCACACCTGAGTTTTTGTGAATTCTGTAGATTTGAACTCAGGTCCTCATACTTGTGTGCTAAATGCTTTACCCACCGAGCCATCTCTCTAGCTCCAGATTTGTTTTCTTATAGTAGATATGGATGAGATTAAAATACTCACACAACACTCTCTTTCTTGAAATATACACAAAGTATACCTAACTATAATGTTATGGCTATATAGATTTCTACAAACAAAATGTGCTTATTAATTTAAAAAAACAGGTCAGGAAAACAACAGTGTGCATGGCTCTTCAGAGAACCATTTCACCCTATATTGTAGTCCTTATTCTATTAATAGGATAAGTACAACCCTAATTTCTATCAGTATTGATTCCTTTTCCCTGTATTGATGCTTTATGTAAACAGAACCATACAGCATGCATTCTTTCTTTCTCTCCTTTAAGTCAACATTAGGCCTGTGAAATCCATCCATGGTGTTGAGAATAATTACAAATAACCTATTTTTAAAAAATCATTTAGGCATAGTCCTCTTCTTTTTCATGGACACTTAGTGGAAAATATTCTTCATGCACAGATGCTCTTGAATATTTGAGAGCTATCATTATCTTGGTTGCAAGAATCTGTTGTTAGGAAACACTTTTGAGTGTTTTCAATCATTGCTTACTGGTTCAAGTGTACCAGGAAAAAGTCATGACACTAAGTTGGAGAATTTCAACCAGACTCACCCCTCTTGCATGTAGTACCATACAGTGCAATTATTAACAGTTAGTCAGGGCTCCAGAGTCTTGGTCCCCACAAGGGTCCACAATCACAAATACTTGTTTAGTAATTTGTGCTTAGGAACAACTTTTGTCTGCAAGGCCTAGTTCCTTCCTCACAGCTGCCCCAGGAGGAAGCCATCAATCATCTCAAAAGATATATGGAAAGACCAAAGAGTACTGCGTAACTACGTTTTAGGGATTGAGACTTTCATTTGGGAGGGAAGCTCACTAAGATTCAGGAAGGAAATAATACTTATAAGGCTCCAAAAGTTAACAAAACCCCTGAATCTCAGGAAGTTCCTAAAACTTACAAGATTCATATGGCCTCCTCCCTATGGTTATATAAACAGTAACAACTGCCGTGGAAAGGGGACTCTCCAATCTGCCAGACAGACTTCAGGCTAAGAAAGTACAAGGGAAGTATTTTTTGTGAGGTTTCACTCACGCCCATGTGAATGGTTGGTGACGCAGTTGGCTTTGTGACTTCCATGTTCCTGTCAGTAGCCCATCATCTATACTCCTGCAAGTAGCCTCAATGAATTCAATGTGTGTGAAGCTAGACTTGAGTGGGATTGCTTCTTTAAACTGTCATCAGTGTCCTGTCTTCTCATATATCCCCAGGAAAAGTCCCACAAGTGGTGTATCAGATTGTACACTTAGCCTTAGACTTTGGCTCTTTCTCAGATTGTCTTCCCTGAGATGCTACCTCTAAGCAAACCCCCACTGAACTCTGAGTTGGATGACTGAGTATCCCACAGAACAGTCAGCAGATAATATTCAAGGCATAGGTAGGCATCTGGGACCAAAGCCAAGGTAAGTTAGTTTATGCCAGAAAGACCTTGAGCTGCAAAATCACCACACCATATGGTATACAAGTCTGAAACCTCTGGCATGTGTGGAAGCTAAGATGAGCAGATAAAGGACTGAAGGCTTGAGGAACTGTGCGTAGTGGTATGGAATAGGATGAAGCAGGAGAAGGACAAGGCACCATTTTTACTCTTGAGACAGGCTATTTTTCTGGCCTAGAACTCACCAGGTAAGCTGTCTGGCCAAGAAGACCGGAATTTTCCTGTCTTCTGAACCTCCCTAGAATTAAAATTACAAATGTGTGTCACCATACCTTGCTTTTTAATGATTTTTTTTTTAAAACACGTGTTCTAGGGCTTGAACTCAGGTCTGGTTGTTTACAAGGCAAGCCATTTAATGACTGGACTATCTCTCAGGCCACCATACTTGTTAAATCTTTTACCATCAGTCAGAAGAAATCAGGGAAGAGTTTAGGGTAACCTACACAATCCTAAAGACAAATGGTTGTTGTAATAATTATCTAGTCGTTTAATACGTTCTTGATGTCTTCTACCTAGAATGTTATAACTGTCGTCTAGGCTTTCTGTTTTAGATCTTTCCCACAATTTAACTGCCTCTTATGGTCCTGGTGAAAATCAGATCTTCCTGTTCTCCTTTGTAATATTCTATGGTCCATTCTTTCAGTTCACATCTTTAGTTTATAACCCAGTCCTTCCCCGGTCACCTTGGGGGCATCTCAGTTTGACAATGCCCTCCTTCTCATGCCTTTTATTCTGTCTACACTGAACTATACTCAATCTCTTCAAAACTCACTTTCAAGTAACATTCTCTGAAACATTCTTAACATTCCTGTGTCTCTGTCCCTGTGTAGCCATTTCCTCAGAGCTGATAAGTTCTACCATGGATGGAAGTTTATTAAGACTCAAGATGTTCTAAAGGTAGGCCCCTTAAGACTCAGGAAGAAAACAACTCAGAAGTCTTAGGAAGTCCATGAAACTGACAAGATGCATAAAGGCTATATAAGCAGTAAAGGCTGCCGAGGAGGCACAGAGAAGCTGAGACGCCCAGAAGACACACTCTCCAGCCAGTGGAGCTGCCTGTAAGTCACGCAGTGAGCTCCAGGGTTACCAGCTTTCATGAGCTCATGCTGGGGGTGGGTTGTCAATGATGCAGCTGTCTTTGGGTCCTCTCTGATCCTATAGGTCATCTCTCACCCATACTCCTGTGTATAGCCCCAGATAAACTCTGCATCACCAAGTTGGACTTTGGTGCAATGCCTACTTTAGTCTGACATTGAACCTTTAACTGGATGAAGATTTTTATTAACGTCTCTCCAGGGAAAGTGTCATACAACAGCTCCTGGTATAGGCCTGAGACCTGCCATAGCTCCCTGGCTCAGTTTCATTCTTGTCACTGTCTTTCTCTTTCTTAATAAACTACCTCCCTTTCTATCCCATTTTATAAGTCCCCAGTCAAATTCTTTGTTCCAGGACAGAGGAATCTGGAGGTCTCAGGTGTCCTCTAGACTCATATTAGTCACTTGTCATGCTGCTAGGACAAAACACTTGAGGAAAGCAACTTAAGGAAGGAAGGAATTCTTTTGGCTCACAGTCTGAGGGTGCACTCACAGTGGAAGAAGTGTGAGGCAGCGGGTCCCATGGCAGATGCAGTCAGGAAGCAGAGAGAGACGACTGCACATGCTCAGCTGGCTTTCTGTTTACTCTGTCTGTGTCTCTAGCCTGTAAAATGGTGCCTCCCACGTTCCTGGTGGGTCTTCCCACCTCCATGAACCTAACCTAGATACCCATCACAGACACCCCTGGATACTTATCTCCTGGATGATTTTAGGTCTAGTTCACAGTCACTATTAACCACCACAGTCAGTTTAGGTGTCAGTGAGCTGCACCCTCTGAACTGTGCAGTACCTAAGAATCCTAACAGAGTCAAAAGATTACTTGACCTTGACTCATGGAGGGACTCTGGCCAGTGTGAATGTGGTGAGCATGGCTCTGGCAGGCCTTACCCTTCTCCCTCGTTCCCTCTGCCCTGCTGAGGAATGTTAGATTACATCCCTGAAGCTTGCCACCAAGGTCTTTTTCCTTCTTAGGCCACTTCCTCCTCCTGAGGCTGACTTCCTAAGGCCCATCAATCAAAATCCCCTTTTAGTTTACCTAATTAACATACCCAATTAATATACCACTTCATCCTAGCCCATTCCAACACAGACCTCCCCTTTCCTCTTCTTGTTCTTTTCTTGGAGATGGGGTTTCTCTGTGTAGCCTTGGCTGTCTTGGACTCACTTTGTAGAATAGGCTAGTGTCTAATTCACAGAGATCTGCTTGCCTCTGCTGGGATTACAGGCGTACGCAACCTGTAACAGACAACCTTTTTGGGTGTCTTTTTTTCTGCCTGCGTCAGAAAGCAGCCACTTTAACTTTTCTGCTTAATAAAAGATCTCTCTGTGAAAACAGATGTTTGAGTGTGGCTTGTGCTTAATCCGGGTCCTAAGGGGAGCCCTCGATGTGTGTGGGTGGGTGGGGTCTTCTAACAGAGCACACCTAACAACTTCACTCATTTTACTCACCTGAGGCAGAGGAGTGTAAAAGTTCTGTGTGAGCAGAGAACAAAGCTCATGCTGACGGACCAATGGTGCTAGAAATCAGCCTGAGCAGAGACATGTGCCCACATCAGGAACCAGAGACTGCCATGTGGGAGTATCGTGAGCCTTCTACTCTATTAAGGGATTTCTTCTTATCTCTGGGGTTAAGCATCCATTTCCTGTAAATGGAGCTGGATGTCCAATGCACATCACTGAGGGAAGGGAAAGGGTGCACTGCTTGAGTTGGTTAAACACCAACAGCTGCTCTGACTTAATTGGGTTTTATTCTATTTGATCTTGGATAAAGAGGATTTTTGAGAGTCTATTTTCTTCTTCTTAAGTGTTCTTGCTCAAAAAAAAATAAGAAAAAAAAATAAAATGTGCTAATGTCAGCATGGCTCCTAGAGCCTTGCTAGCCAAGCTTGGTACACACGGGGGCAGTAGAGTATCACAGACGTGAAAGAGAGCAGTCACCGGAAAGTTTAACTCTAGACAGGCTTTTTTTTTTTCCTCTCCCATCTCCTATATATTGGTGAGAAGTATCACTTAAGACAAAGTTGGGAATAAATTAAGCAGGGAACCACATAAAGAGGTTTATATTTGCTTTTCTGCCATAGTCGGTGAATTTTTATGCCCTGACTATTTCCGATTGGCTCACAAACCCCCAATTTAAATTTGATGGTGCCATCCGGTGGTTCCATAAACTTGAGGGTGTTCCTGGGAATTCTGGGTCAAGACAGAAAGTCTTTACATGTGTCAGCTAATGGTTTTGAGTGCCTGGAATGCTATAGTCACTTCAGCACCGGTGGACATAGCTATTACTCAGTTTAACGTTGCAGTGGGCCAAGTTACTTGGGAGGCTGAAGCAAGAGGCCCATGAGTTCAAGGCTAACCTAGGTAACAGAATGAACTCAGTGCCAGCCTGGGCACCTTAGTCTTAGTAAGACACTATCCCAAAATAAAAAAAGTGGAAAAAAAAAAGAGTTGAAGATGTAGCTTAGGTGGTAGAGTGTTTTCTTAGGATGGCCCAAGACTGAGCAACACAAGGACACAAACGTTCTTTCTCATTCTGAGAATGCAACAAGAATACTGCTCATTTTGTTCACTCATTAACATGATTTTAGCAGACAGAAATAGAACTGAACTCACAACCAACAGTAGATACTTGCTGAGTGGGTAAAATAGCCAAGTGTTGTTTGATTCCAATTATATTCTCCATATACCTCATTGTAGAGTGGATGTGTGTGTGCACAGGTGTGAGCATGTATGTGAATGTGAGAATATTTGTATATATGTGCATATGTACATCTGCATGCAGAGGTCAAAGGTCAATGTTGGGATAGATCCAGCCTCTGCTTTTGAGACAGGGTGGGGTCCGGGGCTCATTCAATAGACTAGACTGGCTGTCTCCTCCACTCCAGCACTGGGAGCATCTCCACCATCTGCTTTTCATGTGGGCTCTGGGGCTCTAGCTCAGGTTCTCATTCTGTGGTCACCCACCAGGCTCTAAGCTGTCTTGTTAGCCCAGGGCTCTGGGTCGGGAAGAATGGCAACCTTTCAAGTGGTCCTAGCAGATGTCCTGTTGCTGCAGTTGCTTCTAGGTGCCAGACGGAAACAATCCATCCAGGAATTCTTCAGACCCACACTCAAGAACCAGAAGGTTAAAGGAAGGCCATCAGCACATCTTACAGGGCAGTTGTTGGCTGAGCAAATTCACCATGAGGCAAGAGAAAGAAAATGACACAGTATGGATTTATGAGCACCAGATTTCATCCTCAGTAAATTATGTGCAGAACAGCAGGATAAGGAGCTATTAGCTACCTAGGGGGAACATTTGGTGTTATTGTTCCAGGGATCTAAACCACAGAGATATGCCCGCTGCACACGGAGAGGCTAGAACCCAGAAAGCCAGGCACTGAAATAGCAAATGAGCTGTTTCTAGTGAGGGACTCCCCAACAGACCCTGTTTATATATCCAACTCCATCTTGCCTACACCCCTGCCCTGTACTGGACTGAGAGACCTTGGTGAAGGAGGATGGAATTGTTGCATGGCTTTGAAAGTAGCAGGGCTTAGGGGGCTAGGATAGCTTTCTGAACATCATCTGGAACTCCTGGGATTCTGGGGATGATGTAGAATGGAAAGACTTTGAATTAGGGTCCTACATTGGAAGACTGTTTGCTTTCAAAACATTTGAAAATATAATAGATACAAAGAATTGTCTTATAGAAAAAAAAAAGAAGAAGAAGACCAAAATCTTTAGTAGGAGGCAGATCAGTGTATTTGCTTGGGAGAGCTGGGCAGAATGCTCCGTCCTATAAGCTTGTCAGGAAGGATAGGACCAGTTACTGAACTAATTACTTTTCTTAATTTGACCAAATGCTGGAAAAAAAGCAACATAATGGAGGAAGTTGAGAGGATATGGTCCATTACGGCAGGGGAGGTGGAAGGCATGGTGCCAGCTAGGCAGTGGATCCCATTATGTTCACAGTTAGGAAGCAGAGAGAACTGAATGAATGCATGTATGTTCAGCTCCCCCCATCCCTCAGCTGAGTCTAGGACCCCAACCAACAGAATGGTTCCACTTAGAGTTAGGTCTTCTGACCTAAGTTATGGAATCTAGAAACCTCCTAAAGATATGCCTGGAGGCTTGTGTCTTCAGTGAGTGTAGATCAAGCTGATAGTCAATATTGGGCATTCCATTTCTTTATCTTTTCCATCTGGTTCAAATCATTCCATCCCAAAGAGAGCAGAGAGGCTCAGGGAACACTCAAGGAACTTGCAAGACTCATGAGGGCCCTCCTTTATCTAAGCAGTAAGCAGTTGCCAGAGGATGAGTGACTCTTTGGTGACGTGACTGCCCATATATCGGGCAGGGGTGTTATCGAGAGGTCACTAAGAGAAACAACAGCCTCACCCAAGCCCACCCAGTTTGCCAGCGCTAGACACTTGAAACATACTGCACAACTTGCCTGTTGCTGTGTCTTCACTGCCTTGATGGATGTTACCCCTCAGGAATGTTAAGCCAAAATAAGCCCTTTCTCCCTTAGGTTGTTATGATAAGGATAATTTATCACAGCAGCAGAGAGAAAGTTAATAAAATCTGTGTATCTGTCTCTCTCATTATTTTTTTTTTGATACAGGGTTTCACTGTGTAGTCCAGGCTCTTCCTGAATATGTATTCTTCCCTTCTCAACCTCCTGAGAACAGGGATTAAGAACATGTGCCACCGTGACTGATTGTCAATGATTCTTGAATATGCACCTTTTCCCCTATGACCATCACCGATGGTTGTCTGATGACATCATCTGATGCTATCCCTAACACCCTTCGGTTTCTGAAGCAGTTGGGAAGATGGACTCTGCAGCCGAGTATTCAAGTCAAGCTGATTTAACCCCTGTCCTAGGTAGTTCTATTAATTTAACACAGCCCACAGTCATCTGGAAGGAGAGCTTTGACTGAGGAACTGCCTAAAGTGGAGTGAGTGGGGACATGTCTATGGGGGGCTGTCTTGATTATAACTGATGTATAAGGACAAAGCCCACTGTGAGTAGCAGTATCCCTAGGCAGGTGTACTGAGCTAGATGGGAAAGCTAGGTGAGCATGAGCTGTTATTAAGCTAGAGAGTAACCCAGAACATAGTCTTCCTCCATGGTTTCTGTTTCCGGTTCCTGCCTTGAGTTCCTGGAGATGTAAGATGAGATAAACTCTTTCCTCCCCAAGCTGTTGTTGGCCAGAATGTTTTAGCACAGCAACAGAAAGGACACTAGAATATTCCTAGTCTCCCTCGCATTCATCTTTTGTGCATTCTCTGTGGGGCGGGCATGACACAAACATCATTCCCTTCCCTGTGCCAGGGGCTATCCACAGGTGTCATGCCTCACATATTATATACATTTTTTATTTTTATTTTTTTAGACAGGCTGACTCACTGGCCTGCAACTTGTCCTAGTGGGCTAAACTGGCTTGCCTGAGAACCACAGGGGTCTTCAGGTGTCTCCTTCTTCAGCATCAGGATTGCAAACATGTACTTCCATGCTCCACTAAGGTTGCTTTCTAAGGTGGTTTCTGGGGATCAAACTCAGGACTCCCTGCTTTCGGCCACAAACCCTTTTACAAGGCCCTGTCTGGAGAGTGTGTATCTGTTCACAGTTTTCTTTCCTGTATTGCAAATTTCTGGAAAGTGGAGAGCCCATTCTTCCGTGTCTAGAAGAGCTCTTTACACGTGGCATCTGTCATCATCTGTGGAAGGAGTGAACAATGAGGACACGGTGAATGCTTGAGTCCAACTAGATTGTCAAAATATTGGTCAGTGAGACAAGCACAGATCCTTTAATCCGAGAGGTTTATCCAGATTATTTGACCTAATTCTTTAATACCCCATCATCAGATAATTCCATGCGAGCCGACCACTGTAATGTCAGCAAATACAGTGCTGGATGTTGTCTGCAACGGAGTGCGGGGAGCCCGGAGTCCTTTAATGAATGTACATAGTGGGAGAGATGTCAGAAGATTAGCATTCTTGTAATGAGAAGGAGAAAACATTCATCAAATTGCATGAGTGCTATCGCTATGGGCATCTCTCAGCAAAGACCAGTGAGCAGCCATGAGAGATGGCAGATTCACAGGTGGGTCGTGGGAGCCTTGTTAATTTCACAGCATATGAAAGATGAATAAGAAAGGAAATAAAACACAGCTACAGCTCTCTAATTGCAGAAAACTATGTGCAAAATACAAGCCAGAAGCAAATGTGGGCTGGGGATGTGGTTTTAGCTGGTAGAGTACTTGCCTAGCATGCTGGGGGCTTTCACTGCAGATCAATATGTCACCACTCTCCACCTTACTGGAAACCCAGCAGATCCTGCCATGGAAATGGTTCTGAACCAGGAAGACACAAATCTGGCCCTAATTCCCAGAAGTCAGGGATGCCTTGAATCACCCTTGCTTCTTATTTAGAGTTCAAAACCCTGGAGACTGTGAGGCCAATATCTAGATTTTTCTGTCTTCCCAACATAACTGACTTATGATGTAGATAGTGGCCATTAGCTGGTCAAGGTGCAGAGAATAGCTCAGCCCTAAATGGGACTCCTAGATCATACTCCTCTCCTAAGGCTGAGGGGGCACATCATGGAAGAAGGGGTGGAAAGACGGTTGAGGAAGAATGTTGTTTGGTCACAGGAGGGCTGTTGAACCCACTGACTCGCAGCAGCTGGGGTTGCTGCAAAAGATCAGTCCAGTAAACAGAGCATCTTGGAACAGGAAGGTACTCAGGGGGCTTTGCCTCTGGATGAGAAACCACTGGCAACTGATGACTTCTGTGTAAGTGAAACTCTGTTTTTCTCAGTGCTATGATCCCCAGTAGGGTTTCTGTGCTCCAGTGGATAAAATCCTACTCTCATGAATGTATAGGTAGCATTAATTGGACTCTGTAGGTTATTTAAGTACAGGAGAAGAAGAACACATGAATTTCTTAAGAGGAAGTAGTGAGCATTTCTGGGAAGAATTGGATAGGAAGAATAAAAGGTGGATAGGCATACTTTGTAAAGACAAAAATGAAAGGAAGAAAGAAAGAAAGAAAGAAAGAAAGAAAGAAAGAAAGAAAAGATCATCCTGAGTGAGCTATCCCAGGAGTAGAAAGACACACATGGTCTATACTACTTATAGGTGGATATTAGACATCTAATATAGGATAAACATATGAAAATCTGTACACCTAAAGAAGCTAAGCAAGAAGGAGGACCCTGGGTAAAATGATCAATCCTCACTCAGAAAGGCAAATGGGATGGGCATTGGAAGAGGGAGAAAACAGGGAACAGGACAGGAACCTACCCACAGAAGGCCTCTGAAAGACTCTACCCAGCAGGGTATTAAAGCAGATGCTGAGACTCAGAGCCAAACTTTGGGCAGAGTGCAGGGAATTTTATGAAAGAAGGGGGTGATAGAAAGACCTGGAGAGAACAGTAGCTCCACAAGGAGAGCAACAGAACCAGAAATTCTGGGCACAGAGGTCTTTTGTGAAACTGATACTCCAATCAAGGACCATGAATGGAAATAACCTAGAACCTCTGCACAGATGTAGATGGCAGCTCAGTCTCCAAGTGGGTTTCCTAGTAAGGGGAACAGGAGCTGTCTCTGGCATGAACTCAGTGGCTGGCTCTTTGATTACCTCCCCATGATGGAGAGCAGCCTTACCAGTCCACAGAGGAGGACAATGCAGACACCCCAGATGAGACCTGATAGGCTAGGGTCAGATGGAAGGGCAGGAGGACCTTCCCTATCAGTGGACTTGGGGAGGGGCATGGGAGAAGATGAGGGAGAGAGGTTGGGATTGGGAGGAAATGAAGCAGGGGGCTACAGCTGGGATCCAAAGTGAATAAATTGTAATTTATAAAAAAAAATAAATTACTTTAAAAAAATTGACTGATGACTCCTAGAATATGTTCAGAGAATTCCAGCCCATGTTGCATTGTGTGCTGACTTGTGTCACCCCTTCTTATAAGATATTGTCTTATTCAGTGTTCTCTTGCTGTGCAGAGACACCATGACCAAGGCAACTCTTATGAAAGAAAGCATTTAGTTAGAGGCTTGCTTACACAGTTTCAGAGGTTTAGTTCATTCTCACCATTAAGAGGATCTTGGCTGTGTGCAGGTGTGGTACTGGAAAAGTAGTTGATTGAGAGCTAAATTTTGATCCACAGGCTGGGGTGGGGGAGAGTAATACATTTATCATGGGCTTTAGAAACCCCAAAGCCCACCCTCAGTGACATACTTCTTACAACAAGGTCACACCCACTCCAACAAGGTCATACCTCCTAATCCTTCTAAACTATCAAAGATGTCTACCCCACTGGTAACTGCTGACTGTGATTTAATCTTGAGACAGAGTCCTCAGAGAATTAAGTTAAAAGAAAGGTCATTAGGGTAGAACATGATTCAACATCACTGGTGACTTTAGGAAAAAGGGAACTTCGAACATTGGATCATACGTGTTATATATGATCTCAAGGGTTTATTCCTGAGGAGATGCATGTTTGGCTCCCTGACTGAAGTAGGACTTGCATTAAGGAGGCAGGGCTACCATATTGTATTCGGGATAGCTGTGTCTAGGTGTGTCCCTGACTCATATTTAGAGAATTTATTATATGCTGCCAGTGCCCCACACCTGGCTCCAAATCCATTTCTCAACATGCAAATACACACGGATATATCACCTCACACCAGGTCTCTACACTAGAGTGTGGGATCCCAGTGGCATACTGCCAAGGAGCTGTGCCCGTCAATCTAGCTAGGTGCTCAGGATCCATATGGTGTGCGTGGGAGCTCATGCCTTCATTAGGAAAAAAATTCCTTTCTTGTAATTAATTGGAGTAAGAAGTGAACTTTTACCCCATCATTGTCTGTCATGTGTCTTTTGCCAATTAGCGTGGTTGCACTTTATGGCTTAATTTAGTATCAGTTGTGAAACTTGTAGAAAGATGGTAGCATCTTTGAATATTAATGCAGCTTGTTCTGCCCAAGGGAATGAAACCTTCTGACAGACTGGACTCTCTAGTTGGTAGACAGAGCTTTTTGGATCCTTGGACTCCAAGAAAGCTTAGCTTGCATATGTAACTTTCCTTTTGCGCAGTGAGAGAGAATTCCTACCCAACACAGTTGCACTCTTTCTCGAGGAGGAGGGCAACCAGCAAACAATCTTATGATAAAAATTCTGGGCCAGTGCAACAGCTCTTCATTTCCCCCCCACCTCCCAGGTCATGTTTTGTGAGATTTCATCTAAGGCCAACTAATACATTTTAGAAACTCATCAGAGCGGGAAAGGCTTTTTGAGATTAAGCACAGTGTCTGCTATGTGTCAGGGTTTCAGTAAATCTCTTCTTGGATCTCCAGGGAGTTACATCCACAGCCATCAGTCTGGGTGCCTTCCTGGGATACCTCCATGACTTGAGAGCTTCCTCAGAGCTGCACGATGGAATCCCCTGGCTCTTTGCACCTTAAGGAAACCTCTTGGAGTCTTCCTGTGTTTTGTCATGGGTAGAGTTCAGGGGCTCTGAATTCATTTGGGAGAGGAGGAAAAGTTTGCAAAGGGTGCGTTGTGTGACTTTTCTTGGGAGAGAAAACACACACACACACACACACACACACACACACACACACACACACACA
>NW_026590062.1:21259081-21277313 GCF_907164565.1 Psammomys obesus | reverse complement strand
ACACACACACACACACACACACACACACACACACACACACACACACACACCTACTCACCCCAGATAGGAAACCCATGACAGATCAAAGTAACGATATCCAAGTACAGTTATAAGATGGCCAGTGTGGCATTTTCCTTGAAAGTTCATTCAAAAGACTGAGTATGTCTGCTATACAGGTATCCCGAACCTAGTCCCAGGCTGGATCAGGCTGTTTCTGGGTGCATTTTAGAGAATGATTGAGCACAAAAGGAGTGCCCCTAAGGGTTTCTGGTGAGCTGTAGGAGAGAGAATGGCCTGTTGGCTTTGGTTGGAGAAGGCTGTGTATACAGCTCAGGGCAGGTGTGTGTCTGTGTGGGGTCCCAGGTTTCTAGGTGCTTTGTCAGGAAGGTGTGTGAACAGCTCAAGCCACAGTCCTGAGTCATTAAGCTAGTGCTATGCTAGCTTGCCTCAGCCTTCATTATTCATGGACCTGTGTTCTCTCAGCAAGAAAATGCATCCCTGAGTTAGAGTTTCTCAGTGCAGGAGGTACTGCCCTATCAAAAAAGTCCCTGAGAGGGGCAGGGAGCGGGGCTGAAAGAACCTGCTTCTCTGTCTGTCACCGGTAAGCTGCTCCTTTCCTGGTGAGACCACTGGGGAGGGATCACCCATTTCAGGTCTCAGCCTCTGGGCAAACATTAAGGCTTATATTGTTCCTACCAGTTTCATGTTCTCTCAGGCTGTGTGCTCTGCTGGCAGCAGTAGTAATTTCTGGACCCTGATGCAGGAGTCTGCACTGTGGATTATTTCTCTCCACCGGTTCTTTATAAACATCCTTAGTCTGTGCCAAATCTACTTACAGGAAAATATCAGCCACCTCTAAGCCCTTGCAGAAAGCTCTAAGAGTCTCCACTAACTCAGGACTTCATGTGCCTTTTACTCAATTCCCAGCCTTCTGTCTGTTGAACCCTCAATATTTCCCACAATTCTTTCTCTCTCATAAGGATATAGTAACTGGTTTATTCATCAAACATTTATGGACAACTAGATTTTGTGGAGTCTGAGTTGAATTAGATGGATATTGTCTCCTGAAGAGGTTCAAAGTCAAGAAGTAAGAAAAGATACATACACTGAAAGTTCGGGTCCATGTGGCAAGTGCCATAAAACCAGGAAGCTTAGCAGTTTGTATGTGCTAGGAAAGGGTATGACTGGGGTTTTAGGAATAGTCTCTTTAACAACTGTGAAATTCAAAGGGTAGATATGCATAAGGTTAATTAGCTGAAATCATGGGGTGAGGGGCAATTTCCTTAAGGGTTTCATTTAGATGAGCTGTAAGGGAAGAGGACAGGAGAGTTCAGATTCCGATATCTGAAAAGAGATTTGGAGATTGTGAAAAGAGCTGGCACTGTAGAAAAGAATTCTGGACAGTGGAAACCTCTAGAAAACTCCTTAGCCAAAGAAATATTTTCCTCCTTGGTCTCTGATATTTGTCCGTGGATCCGATTGAGGGGTATCTTAGTCTGTGTATGTTTTTATATGTAACAACATACCCAAGACTGAATACTTTGTAAAGAAAGCACCCTGATTCTCATGGCTGGAGAATCCAGAGACCATGGTGCCAGGGTTCCAATGAGGACCTCTGCTCGTGTCACCACATAGTGAAGTGAAAAGAAAATTGGTCATGTACAGAAGGGCTCACATGGCAAGATGGAAAACAAGAGCGCATGAGAGCATGTTCCATTTTTAAATTATAATAACCCACTCTTGAGGGAACATGTCCACTTGAGAAACCCAGCTCTGTCCGTGAATTAGCCAGTTCATGAGGGCGGAACACCCATGAACCAGTTACTTCCCATTAGACCTCACTCTTTAAAGTTCACAATGCCACACTGGGAGATAAACTTCCAGTTAGGTGTGTGTGTGTGTGTGTGTGTGTGTGTGTGTGTGTGTGTGTGTGTAAAGTATATTCAAATTATATGGGAGGGCTATATCTTGATCTAGATCAACAGTCTAGTGATAATGGAAAAACCAAAGATGAAGCTTTTTATTAGCATAGAGGGAAAAGCATTGAAGAAATATATTGACTGATGTTGGATAAAAAAGGCATAGACATAAGTGGAGTGTGTGTGTGTGTTGTATGTGTGTGTGTTGTGTGAAGACAAAAGCATAATCTTTAGTGTAACATCTCAGCTTATGGCAATGGTTGCCACATAGGGAGATCCAGTTGACATGATATGTGACAGCAGCAAGTTCTTTCACACACTCTGTTTGCATTTGAGGACCTTCCTCCTCCTGCCCCATCATCAATAAAGCTCATATTAAACTCTCTGCTCAGGAGAACCCACTTCCTCTTTAACTGGGGCTCAGAGCTTCTGACTTCTATCAATGTTAATTTGTCCTTTCTCTTGGTCTTTGGAGCATACCTCCCACACAAATATTGATTCTTGGCATGATTTATATTGCTATTCATATTAACAATGAATTTGTTCACCAAAAATAATTAGCACAAGGAGCATGCATATTATTAAAGGCCTCATTAATTTCTCCAAGTTTATTTAAATGACTGTAGGATGTCAAATCAATAATAATAGCTAATTAATAAACATATTTGAGTATCTTAGGACACACTCAAGCAGTGTCGTATAAATCTATCAGGGGAGAGTTTGGGGTCCCTGATGAGTAGAGGGGATACCTTCTCTTTCAAATGGATCTGACCGAATGTGAGACTCCCAGGAATGACGTATTAGATCAGAGTTTTCCAACCTTCCCAATGCTGCGACCCTTTAATGCAGTTCTTCATCTTGTAATGACTCCCAAGCATAAAACTGTCTTTGTTATTACTTCACAGCTGTAATTTTGTTACTGTTATGAATTGTAATATAAGTGTCTGATATGCAGGATATCTGATATGTGACCCTTGTGGAGGTGCCCACCTCTGTGTGGGGTTGAGAATAGCCCATGGTTAGTCAAAGGCTTGACTATGGGTAAGGTGGAGTTTGATGTGCTATCCCAGAGCTGTCAATGGATTAGGCTCTTACCCCATGACAAGAATCTCCCTCCTCCTGAGCCACGGGCATTCAAGGTAAAAAATAAGGGATTCTGGAAACAGCTAGTAGTAACATTACATTTTAGAGATGCTTTTTAGTGAAATTTGACCTAAGATGCTTCATTTGGTAGCCTGCAATATAGATCATGAAGTATCGTATCCCCATTCTTATTTACAACCTACCTCTGATCAAGTGAATTTCAGCTTGGCAAAATGGATGCAGCCATCTTGAATAGTATATTAGTCGGGGTTCTCTAAAGGAACAGAACAGATAGGATGAACACACACACACACACAAATATGGACATGCACATATATAATTTGTGAAGTCATCTGATATTAAAATAGCAACAACAGATGCATCACATCCAAGAGGCGGAGAATCTGGAAGTTGGGTTGCCCTTGAGGCTGGGTGCCTTTGCAGTAGGAGTAAGTTTCACAGCGGCCAACTAACACTGGGAAGGCTGACAACATTAGTGGCTCAGTTCATAAGTCTGGGTGCTGCAACAGTCCCAATCTCGCATCCAAACCCAGAAGATTCCTGGAGAGCCAGTGGCTGTCTGTGACAGAAGCCTGGAAATGGCAGTTGTGATGTCAACAGAGGAATTAGCAGCAGCAGCAATGGGATAAATCAACTGTGCAGTGAGAAGGAAGGCCAAATCTGCAGAGGCAATTAAATACTCTCCCCAGTGTCATGCGTGCCCCTATTAAATCTGGTGCTGCACATACAGGATTGGTCTTACCACATTCCTGGAGGGACTCAAGACAATTCCTCGATGGAGGCTCCCTATTCAGGTGATTCTAATTAGTGGCAAGATGACATTAAAAACAAGTAGTAACCGCTGTGATTAGTCTAGCATAGCCCAAGCTGTTCTCCCCACATAGCTCCCCAGCAAACTGTAGAGATGGAATGGTGTATCGTGTGACATCTCGCAGGGAGATGTGAATAAATGCCTATTCACCCCAAGTTGAGCATGGATGACAGACCAAAGAAACCATTCTAACCAAGACTAGTTTGGTGGTCCAGTGAGTTTATTGGGTGTTGTTTACAGGAGCATGGGTGATTCAAGGGCAGATGTACCCCAGCCTGGAAGATGACTTACAGAATCTGCAACCTGGAGATCCCCGTGGAACTTGAAGTCAGTCCCACTGGAGAAAGTCTTACCTGACCCACCCCCCTGCCCAATTAATGCTTCTAGAACCTTGGGAAAGGGCCCTGTAAATACTGTAGGTTTCATGAGCCTACTTCCTGAGACTTGTAAGTTGTGTTAGCTTTTGGAATCTTAATGAAAATGGTTCAGTTTGGAGAGAAGAGCATGAGTGGACCTTCACAACTGGACCAGTGGCTTCTATGATGTGCCTGATTCTTCGATACAAACTCATGCTGTACTGGACAGAGTCATGGTAGAAATAATGGGGCTAACTCACCTGCCCATACTGTTACTTATATAATCAGTTCCTCAACTGTCTGTGTCATCTATGTGCATTCATATCTTCATGTTTACATAATCCATATCTATCTATATGCATCTCTATAGCATATTTGTGTATTCTGTATCTATTTATATCACCTATAGGTGCGGAATCTGTATCTGTGTTTATACATCCATTTCATCTATATGTTTAGATAATCTGTACCTATAGTTAGAAGCACCCATATTTCTTTATTTAGATAGAGCATGTATACCTCTATAACCTATTTCATCTGTATTGATGATCTATATCAGTAATATTATCTATATTTACTATATTGTGTATATCAATATACATATCTCTATCTCTCTCTATATGCATCTATATCATTTATACCTGCATCATTTATTTATATCTTTACATCATTTATATTTACATCATCTATATAAATTTATACATTAATTTCAGCTGCATTATTTATATCATCTATCTCATTTATATTTGTCTAGATCATCTACATATATATGTAGATTATATATATATATATATATATATATATATATATATATATATATATATGTCACTGTCATGTGCATCTGTCTTTCTGACTCAAATCTCAGGGGTTCAGCTGGTGTTTTAGTCATACAGGGCCTTGTTTCCACCTGTGAGCTCCCACCAGTTGTACTCTGTGCAACCCAGGTTTCATCAGTCTCTTTCTTGGGCATCCTTACATGCTGGGCCAGTTCTCATTCAAAGGGCCAGGTTGTTTTAGAACACCAAGTGTCCCTTTGCTTCCTGTGCTCAGCAGGGATATGGATATTTGAGCCCCTCAGAGGCATGGAGTCTTCCCTTTATGTTCCTTGGCATGTTAAAGCTGCAGTTAAGAAGCCCTGGGAATCTGTAATCACCTATTAGAGGTGATTTTATTCTGCTAACCTCCTCCCTACTTTTACTCAGCCACAGTGGAATGCTTTGGGAGCTAATGTAATGGAGATGCTTAGGCGGAGCCCATTGCCTTCAGAGCAATCTGCTCTGAGTGTGCAGCCCTGAGCTGCAGCAGAGGGAAGCATGTGGGAAATGCACTTGATGGGCAGATAAAGGAGGGTGAGCTGGCCCTGAAGAAGCAGAAACAGAGCATGGTGATGGTCCAAAGGAAAACTGTTCCTATAGACTCACGGGGAGTGACAATATTGGAGGTGGGGCCTTGTTGGAGTGGGCTTGGCCTTTTGGAGGAAGTGTACCATGGACTGGAGGACTGGCTGGTGGGGAGTTCCGGGCAGTTTCAGAAGCTCAAGCCAGGCCTAGTGGCTCACTCTTCCTGCTGCTGGTGGATCCAGATGTAGAACTCTTGGCTCCTTCTCTAGCACCATGTCTGCCTGCCTGCCTCCATTCTTCCTGTCATGATGATAATGGACTAAATCTCTGAACTGTGAGCCAGCCCCAATTAAAATAAAAAAAAAATTAAAATAAGAGTAGTTGCGGTCATGGCGTCTCTTTACATTTTCACAGCAATAGAAACCCTAACTAAGACACATGGCTTTTCAGATAAGCTTAGGTGTCTTGTTTTTATTGTAGGAGAAATTGTTCTGTCAGATATATGTATTGTTAATTTGTGTTTTGTATTTTTCAAGTGTATGTTGCATGTTATAAGTGTATATTGTATGTATGCATTCTTCCTCTTAGCCCCTGTTCTTTCTCTTCTTAGCTTGGACTTTATGTATTGTTCTGGCTAGTTTTTGTCAACTTGACAGATGTTTGAATTATCTGGGAAGAGGGAAGCTAAGCTGAGGAAAATGCCTACATTAGATTGGTCTATAAATTAATGTCTAGAGCATTTTCTTGGTTAGTGATTTATGTAGGAGGGCCCAGCCCATTTTGTACAGTGCCACTCCAACTCCAGTGGTCCTGGATCCTATAAGAGAGCAGGCTGAGCAAGCAATGGAAAGAAACCAGGAAGCAGTGATCCTCCATGGCCTCTGCTTCAGGTCCCACTTCCTTGTCACTGCCTTGAGTTCCTACCCTGACACCTCAGTGATGGAGTGTGACCTGAGAGTTGTAAGCTGAAATAAACCTTTTCCTCTCAGAGCTGCTTTTGGTTGTGATGTTTTATTGCAGCAATATAAATCTTAACTAAAAAGTTCATCTACATAAAATCAAGGAATCATAGCTATGAAGACAGACAGACATTTGTCCCTCTGTGACTGGCTTAATTCATTTAGTGTGATCATCTCTGAATATACCCATTTTCCTGCAAACAACAGACCTTTGTTCTTATTTCTTAAGCCTGCATATTTCTTAACATCTGCATACTGACTTCCATTATTATTGGACAAGGTCGTGTTCTTATTACTACTGTATAAAAGAAAGACAAAGGCAGTATCTTGCCAAGACTAGGAAAACTTCACAAGTTTGTTTTGGAGAAGTTAGAGCTTGGCTCAACCCTCCATGAGGCCTTCATCTGAGGGCCATAGCTGATGGGGAATTCTCCCTGAATGCACACATCCCCAGCATATACAGGAACAGACTCAGGCGTTTGTGGTCTGAAGGGCTAGTTTGTAGTCAGGATTAGAGTGGATGGTGGTGGCTGAGCATAGGGCTGGGTCAGGGCAGTGCTTGGTGCACAAGCAGGAGGGTCTGAATTCAATCTCTAAAGCCAGCCATGACAGTGTGTTCCTGTAAACCCAGACCTGGGAAGGCTGAGATAGGGTGCTTATTGGCCAGTGCTTAGCCAAATAATTAGTTCTAGGCCAGTGAAAGACTGTCTCAAAAACAAAATCAATGGCATCATGATGAATGATGCCAAAGGAAATGTGTGCATGAACACACACACACACACACACACACACACACACACACAGAGAGAGAGAGAGAGACACAGAGAGAGAACAGAGTGGAGGCTGGCAGCTCACCAGTAGGTGTGTTAATTCTTACGAGGAACCACTGAACCAAGGTCGGGTGGAAATGATCTAAGGATGAGTTTAGTGTTGGGACTGTAGCAAAGCTAGAAAGCATGGTGAGGGTTGATTCGATGCTGGCAGTCTGGGCTTCGGAATATGGGAGACTGATCTTCTCTCAGAGGAGGAGATATGGAAAGGCACAGGACTGGATATGGATATTCTAGGGAAACTTCTGGAATGTGGAACCAATGCTGATGCATTTAGCTTACAGCTAAGACATGCTCCTTGCCTTGTGCCCCAACTGAGCATCCATAGTCAAGGGAAGCCTTTACAACTGCCTCTGGGAGAAGCATAGAAGGATATTTGCTGTGAGTCTCAGCATCTGCTTCGATCTCTTGCTGGGTGAAGTTTTTCAGAGGACATCTATGGAAGGGTCCTGTCCTGTTCCCTCTCTTCAACCACTTTCTGTGTCTATTCTATTTGCCCTTCTGAATGAGAATTAAGCATCCTCCCTAGGATTCTTCTTGTTACTTAGCTTCTTTAGGTCTGTGGATTATAGTATTGCTATCTTGTGTTGTATGGCTAATATCCACTTATAAGTGAGTATGTACCATGCATGTCTTTCTGGGTCTTAGTTACCTCACTCAGGATGATGTTTTCCAGATCCATTCATTTGCCTGTAAAGTTCATGATTTCCTTGTTTTTATATCTGAATAGCATTCCATTGTGTAGATGTACCACAGTTTCTTGACCCAATCGTCTGCTGAGAGACATCTGCATTGTTTCCAGTTTTGAATAAAGCTGCTGTGAACATGGCTGAGCAAATGTCCTTGTTATATGGTGGAACATATTTTGGGTGTATTCCCAGGAGTGGTATAGCTGGGTCTTGAGGCAGAGCTGTTCCCAATTTTCTGAGAAAGCTCCAGATTGGTTTCTGAAGTGGTTGTACAAATTGCACTTCCACCAGCAATGGAGGAGGGTTCCTCTTTCTCCACATCCTCTCCAGCATGTGTTGTCACTTGAATTTTTGATCTTAGCCATCCTGATAGGTGTAAGACTGAATTTTAGAGTCATTTTGATTAGTCATTTCCCTCATGACTAAGGACTTTGGGAAGAGTGCAGAGAGTCTTATGGAAGAGTTGGGGGATACAAGGACCGGGAGAGGACAGGAGCTCCATAAGGAGACCAACAGCGCCAACAAATCTGGGCCCAGAGGGGACCTGCATAGACTGATGCACCAACTAAGGCCCATGCATGGAGAGGACCCAGGGCCCTGATCAGATGTAGCCAATAAGCAGCTCAGTCTCCATTTAGGCCACCTACTAAGGGGACCAGGGGGTTCTCTGACACAAACTCTGTTGCTTGTTCTTTGATCACTTCCTCCAAGTGGGGCAGCCTTGCCAGGCCACAGAGGAAGAGGCAGACAGTCATGAAGAGACCTGATAGTCTGGGTTCAGTTGGTAAGGGAGGAGGATTCCTCCTTTCTGAGGACTAAGGGAAGGGGATGGGGAGAAAGAGGGAGGGAGGGTGGGACCAGAAGGAGATGAGGGAGGGGCCTACAATCAGGATATAAAATAAATAAATTGTTTATAAAAGTATACTTGCTTCTGAAATGAGCCAAACTCAATTCTCAACAATAAGTATGCAAGTCTTTACATATTTTTGAGCAAAAGTGAGTGCCTGGAGTCTAGAAAAAGGATTTTCAAGAACTTCCTCCAACCACTACATCTGTAGAAGGAGTCATGTTTCTACAGAGACTGGTGTTCTCCAGGAGATGACTCATTTCTGTGCCAAGGATACTGTTTGGGGCTCTGCCAACACTTCCTTGAACTGCCAGCAGCAAGTGTTCTGCGTCTCCGTGTCTCACTTTGTGTTCTGAGACGTCATTAGCAGCGGAATTGAACACCGTTGTGCCGCCGAGTCATTCTTAAAATAACCTCTCCGGCTTCGGTTGTCAGTTCCTTTCTGCTTGCATGTGGCACAGGCATTCATTCACAGGTCTGAACGGAGGCTATGGAATACACGGTGTGTTCCCTCCGCTCTTGTTCCTACATGTTGTCTCCAGTACACTGACACTTCTTAAGCCTTCTGCACCTGGCAGGCCACCTAAAAGAGACACCATCGCTTACATCATAGCCTGCATCAAGGAACACACCCTTGTGATTGCCCTTTGGACGCCGGTAGATCTTCACTTACACTTGAGAAGAGTAAGTGTACACAGGGTTCTGTACATGGTTAGGAAGACAGTGCTGTGAGGCTTTTCCGAGGGAGATGTGAACAAGCGAGTTTTCAGATAGATTGCCAATGACAGGCTGCCATCAGCTAGAGAATAAGTTCATTGAATTCCAACCTGGTGGACCAGTGAGTGTAAGGAGTGTACTTACAGACTGTGGACAACAGATTGCCTACAGGTGGATAGGTGATTCAAAGACTCTCTGCATCACCAGACAGTCTACTTTAGCATGGGCAGTGATTCATGAAAGCTGAATCCATGGGTTTACAAAGGATTTGCAGGCAGCTTGGCTGATCAGAGAGTCTCTTTACCCCAGGGGTTGTTTCTGCTTGAATAACCTTGGAGAGGGACCTTGTGACTCTTGTTTCAGGAACTTCCTGAGACTTGCTAATTGTTTTCTTCCTGAGTGTGGTAAGTTTTGTTTGCTTTCAGACTTTTAAGGAACATCATCTATGTAGAGGAAATAGCTGCACAGCAATTAGTGACATCTCAAGAGTTCTGCAGTGGGAAGACACACTTTAGAAGAAAGCAATATGGGAATTCATTGTAAAGAATTTACAAGCAACAGTAAAATTGACTCTTAATATCACCATTCACTAATGATTCTAAATAATGTCAATTATAAAATATTCTTATTTTTAAGTCTTCTATTAATGTAGTTTCTAGGTAACTTTTGAAGCTTGGTAATGTCTAACCACCAGGGTGGCCTGTGAGACTTACTTTTCTACCCATATTTCTGTATGAGACTGGACTTTTTATGTAGGCCAACCTTTTTATGCAAAGCCTCACTTTGCATCAGATTTAAGAAATATTGGAGATAGGAATGCAGTTGTCTTCCACAAACCCAGACACTAAACTAGAGATTTGCGGGGGGGGGGGGGGGGGAGGAGAACAATGCTGTGTCTCTCACTAAACTTTCTTTTGGAAAATATAAAATGTATATTACTGTGTGGTGGGAACATTGTAATTAAGTTAATAATATAGTTATATTTCCCCCCTTTCGAGACAGAGTACCACTATTTAGTCCTGGATGGGCTAAAACTTGATATGTAAACCAGGCTGGTCTGGAACTCACAGAGATCCATTCGGCTTAGCTTCCAGAGTGCTGAGGTTAAAGATGTGTACTACCATGCCTGGAAGTAGATATCTTTAGAATGTTTATGCCTTAGTCTATAATGTAGTATACGGTTATAGTACACATAAGCAAGAACTTATCTGAGTCCTTGAATTTTTAATTTCTAAATCCAGCCTGATGTCTAGAAGTTGTTATACCAGCTTCTAAGGAGGCTAAGGCAAGAGGATCACAAGTTAAAGGCAAGCATGAGGAAGCTAGTGAGACTATCCCAAAATAAAATTAAAATGAGGGCCAAGAGTATAGCTCAGCACCACAGAGCTTAGAATTCCACCATGAAGAGTAGGGGAGTGACTTGGAAGTAGACTGGTTGCCTAAAATCAATGTGGGCTTGGAAGTATGGCTAAACAGTAGAGTGCTTGATTAGCACATGTGAAAACCTGAATTCAACCCTCAGCAATGAATTAAAAAAAATTCTTTTTGACTTGGCCAAAGAGATCTCCCAAAAGAAGAAGTATGAAGCAGTTCGTATCTATGTTGTTTATGTATTAAAACCTGTAACATTGGACTTTTGGAGATTAAAGCCAAAGCTTTAGGTGTTCTCACTAAATATGATAACATAAAATGTACTCCACATGAACATATGTCTGAGGTGTAGTGGTGGTTTGCTTTAACGCAGGTCTTATAAGAATAATATGATAACTCAGTAGAGCCCACAGCATTCTTTGTCACAATGAATCTGTCTTGAAAATATTGTCAGCTTTCTAGGCCACAGTGCATCATTGGGGAAAGTGAGGGCAGGAACTAACGTGGAATCCACAGAGGAGGTTCTCAGGCTCATGTTCAGGGAGAGCTCTTAATAGCCTGGGCTAATCTGCCTGAGGAATGGTTCTGCCCACATGGGATGGGTTCTCCAACATCAATTACTAATCAAGATAATCTCTTACAGACATGTCCACAGAGAAACCAGATGTAGGTAATTCTCTTCAGGCTTTTCCTCTCAGATGACTCTAGGCCACATCAAGTTAACAGTCAGAGCTAACCAGGACACCATGGGACAGCATCCTGGGCACTCATTTATAGGTATTTGTGAGGTAAAGTGATGGGTTATAGGAGTAGGGGCAGCCTGAGTAGAAGCAGATTGAGTCTGTGATTGCTATTCTTGTTTGTCGACCTGACTACATCTGGAATTAACTAAAACCCCCAAATGGAGGAGCACCCCTGCAAGAGATTTTTGCTTAATTTGAAGTGGGAAGATCCACTTCTAATCCTGAGTTTTGAGGTGGGAAGACACCTTTTAATTCAGATCCTTTGACGTGAGGAGACCCATCTGGAATCTGGGCCACACTTCCTGCTTGAAGCCTATATAAGTATGTGGAAGAAGGAAGGTTTTGTTCTTTACCTCAATAGCAAGTCCATTCCGTCACTGACATTTGAGCCCACTTCTTCAGGATTCTGGTGTATAATAGAGAAAGTTGAGATATCAGCCTTGTGGACTGAACAACTACTGTATTCTTAGGCCTTCTGTTCATAGGCAGCTATTGTTGGATTAGCTGGACCACAGGGAGATTCATTCTCTAAGTTCTGTTATTCTGTAGTTCTCGGGAACCCCAACTCATACAGAGTTACTGCTTTTCCTTACTTTTTCTTATTTGTTGCAGTGCTTCTTCTTGACTGCTAACTTAATGAGGCTGCAATACAGCTAGAAAATCAGTAAAGCATGCTTTTGGGGTGTATCTCTCATAGCATGTCCAGAGGCAGTTAGCTCTTGGGGACTCTAGCATAACCAATGTGTTAATCCCTTGATGGCATTATTGGGAGGTGGCAAAAGGTTGGGGGTATAGCCCGGTTGGGGGGAGTAGGTCACTGGAGATATGTCCTTGGGAGTACACCTTACACTTGCCTCATTCTCCCTCTCTCCTTCTCTCCTCTCCTCTCTCTTCCTTTCCCTCTCCTTGCTATTTACATCCATTGCCACAGGTCCTTGTCACTATAATGTTTCCGTCCAAATGCATGAGGCCAAGTGACCACAAAATGAACTCTCTGAAACCATAAAACAAAACACATCTTCACTCCCTTCTTTCTCTCAAGTATTTTCTCATAGCTTTGCAAAAGTAGCAAATATGTCTGACTTTCAGAATCCAGAATGAGCTCACTCAGGGAGCATCCAACTTGTCTTTACCTCTCTGTGCTGATATTTCTTTCTTCCCATGGCAGTGTCACCTGCTGCACTCCCTTTGTTGGAGCCCAAGTAAAAGTAGGAGGGAGGGAGAAAAGTTTAATTGGGTCCCAGACGTGATTAACCGAGACTCATTCACATAGACTGCACTGGTGTTTAGCACACCACAAATTCTATCACTGCCCAGTGGGCCCTAAAAACTGTTCTGCTTTTAATGTGCCTTGCCTGGTTTACTCAAGTTGGAATTTAAATCAAAGGGTAACGTCTATATTGGGGATAACTTTGTAGTTTATCTTAATATAATAGCTAATAAATGTCATGGTTTAAAGGGGCTTTTTAAAAACAATGGCTTTAACAATGTTATATACTTTTAAGGGAATCTGGTAAGCCATTGACTGAATCTAGTACAGTGTAATTTGAGACATTATAAAAACAGCAATAAGAATAGGCGAGACAAACTTCCAAGGCATTGAAACAGAGCCAAAACAGATACGGGAATGTTTTCTGAAAGGAAAATGGAGCCTCCCATGCCTTCCCAGTCAGCTCCCAAAGCAACACCCTGACAACATGGCCTGTATCTTTACCAGCCTCTAGACTGGAGAGAATGGAAGGCAGGCTCCAAGGGTTTTCATAAACTCAGGACTCCTAGTATAGTTCTTGCAGCCAAGGCCTGTACTGATTCCATCTGGTCATGTGATGTTAGGGTCATTTTTAGCAACTGGCTTACAGGAAATGCATGCGAAGGTGTTTCAGTCTGCTTTCATAACTGTAATAAAGTATCTGTGGCTAGATAATTTATAAACAAGGGAAGTTGGTTTAGTTCACTGTTCTGGAGGTTGGGAAGACCAAAAAGCATGATGCGGTATCTCAGGAGGGTCTTCTTGTGGTATTATAAGATGGTGTCACATGAAGAGACAGGCAAGTATGTTAGTTTGGGTCTCTTCCTTTTCTCAGAAAGCTGTGAAAACAATCCTGGTATAAGATTACCCTCTCGACCTTATCAAATTCTAATTACCTTCCAAATATCTTGCCTCTGAGTGTCGTTAACATGTGAATTTAACTTTTCAACATGCTACACATTCAGAGGCATTAAAATAACACTAACCTTTTTCAGTACCTATGATGTGGCCTACAGCTCTAGTCATCATTGGACTGCCTGGCACTTCCTGTCCCTCAATTATGAAAAGCAGGATTTACCAAGGATTATGTGATTTGATTTTCTTGGCTTCTCATAAGCATCCACTCTGGTGGGCCTGTGCTGTCCAGTCTGTTTCTACAGCTATAACTAAATATCCAGGACCAAGTAATTTATAAACAATTGAAGTTTGTTGGGGGTCATAGTTCTGGAGGTAAAGAGGTCCAAGAACATGGAGCCAGTATCTGCTGAGGGATTCAGTGGCATCCTGACCTGGTGGAGGACAGCACCAAGACTCTTGCTAAATCAGTGAATCTGTCCCACCAATACTTAGGGTCTGATCTCCCCTGATTGGTGGTCAAGTGCTTCATTTATTAAACTGGATGTACAGCGTTTGGCTTGCCTTTAAGGAGAGTCCTAAAGCTTACCGGGTATCTCAAATCCTTGATCTCACCTTTTAGTAACTATTCATTCATAGGCTATATAACTCTGTTCTTTGTCTATTAATCCCCACATGTTCTTATATTTAGTGTTGAGCCTAATTTCTGCATCTCCTTTTTAAAAATATACTATTTTTATTTATTTTTTGGGAATGTTGTACCTGCATACAATGAATTTTGATTATATTTGCCTTCTCTGACTCTTCCTGTATCTGCCTCCATTACCGACCATTGTTTTTATTCTAATCCACTGGATCTAATTAGTGCCACCTAAATACAGCACACGCAGGTGTGGGATCACCCCCTGAAGCACGGACAGTCTACTACAGGCTACTACAGGCTGTCCGACTGTTGAAAACTAATTCTCCCTCCCCTAGCAGCTATCAGCCGCCAGTGGTTCCTCATGGTGTGGAGCCTTGTGGACCCTTCTCGTCTATTTTTGAATGATGACTGGTTTAACATTATACAGGTCTTGTGCAGTAAACCACAAGTCCTGCGGGTGAATTATTCCAGCAGCCTTGTCATATCTAGAAGATACTGTTACATGTACAGTCCTCCCTAATCCCTGGCTCTTACAATCTTTCTGCCCCCTCTTCCATAGTGTTCTCTAAGCCTTCAGGTATGAATGTGGTAGAGAGGTCCTATTTATATTTGAGTGTGCCTCTGTATCCTATTTTGGAATAGTTCTGTGTTGTGTGACTTCTCCTGAGGATAATGAACTAAAAAACTATTTGCCCCCAGATGATCCTAGCTGAGTCTAGTCAAACTACAGAAATTATTCCTCCCAAGTCTGGTTCACTGAACGAATGCGTTCACTGGGATTATTTATAGAAGTAGGGTAGAAAGTAACCTATAGGAACATGGGTGATTCAAAGGCAGCTGCATCGCTGAGCACCCTTGTACAGCACCAATGGCAACTCATGAGCGTTGCATCCCTAGAGTTCCCTACAAACTTTTTACTGCTTATATAGCCTGGGGGAGGGGCCTTGTATAGCTTGTCATTTTCTGAACCTTCTGAACCCCCTTAAACTTCCCAAGCAAATCTTAGGAGCCTATCCCTCTCCAGGAAGAAATGCTTTAGTCACACAGCATCTTAAATAGTTTTCCTTATCATTTTAGCAAGTGTCAAGAATATTTTCAACAGTGAATCATTCCATGACTTGGATATAATCCTTCCCAGCGGTGGACTCTTAGGCCTGTCACCCAGGACCTCAACTATTTAATTTGATGCCTTTATCGTCATGAATTGGGGATCCATTGATGAGTTCCAAACCTGATGAAACCTATTGCTCCATTAAAAAAAATATGATGAGGGATAATGAGGGACTCTTTTGATTATTAAGGCTTTTTGTTTGCTTATTTTTGCTTCTTAGCATGTATTCATTGTTAAGAATTATGGGTTTCATTCTGATAGCCTCATGTTTATGTGTCATCCATCTTGATCTCATATATATCAACTACTACTTTTTAGTCCCCACTCTCTTCCAAAATTGACCATCACTTTTGTATTCAAGTCATTTTTTTTGATATTTTAGGTTGTGTATATGAGATAGAAATGCAACATTTGTCTTTATAAGTCTGGCCAGTTATGAGTTCAAGGCCAGTTCATGGGCTTCGGAGTAGTTTCAAGGCTAACCTAGGGAATGCAGTACAACTTTGTCGTAATATTTAAAAAGACTATGGATGTAGCTCTGTGGTAGAGTGATTTACCATATACGATAACCTGGGTTCAACCCAGAATTAACGACAGCAGACTATATATGAAACACATCCCTAAAAGATTAAATCTTCCACACCCAAGGGTTCAATGTTATAACCTTTGTTTATATTTGTAGGAGCTAAGGATAATTGCTGAAGAAGGCCAGTAGGATGAGCTGAAATGATGGCTCAGTGGTTAAGTACACTTACTGCTCTTGAAGAGGATCCTATTTGGGTTCCCAGCAAGTTCCAGGGGATCTGACACTTTCTTTTGTGCCCCCCACAAATACACTTATAGACACTCACACACATTCATGTAAAATTAGAACAAAAACTTAAAAAAAAGCAGGTGGGAACTCTAGGATATGGAGTTGTGTCCAAAAAGAAGGACTTTGGGACATTTCCAAAGCCAGTATCTATTTTCAGGAGGGACCAGAGCACTGACAAAGAAGTGTGTGTCATCTCGGTGAGTCTACACAACAACCCCAGTGAGTCAGACACTCGCATCATCTCTCCTAAATGTCACCTAAGAGATGCAATGTTCACAGATCTATTTCTTTGTTCATTCTGAACTATCTTAGTAAATTTTAATTATTTTTAGTAGAGATGTCAGGAGGGTGGAGAGATGGTTAATACTTGTGGTAGGTGCCTAGAAGCAGATTCTTGCAGAGAATCAAAATTTGCTTCTAGGTACCTACAACTAGCAGCCCACAACTGCCTGTGATGCCAAATCTGGGAATCTGATTCCCTCTTATGACCTCTGAAGGACTCATACGCAGCTACACATAATTACGTGCATACATACACATATGGAAAAATAATGAAATCTTTAAAAAAAAAAGAAGTCACAATCAGAAGAAATAATCAAGGGGATTGTGGAACAGTGACTATTTTTGGCTACATACTGAGATTCTGTCTCAAAGCCACAAAACAACAAAAGTAACAGACTATGTTGTTTCCATTTCCCATTCCGCATGTTTGAGCAGTTAAAAAGCTGTCAAGCTCATCATGTCTGAAGACCAGTGTGCACGTATGAGAGGGCAGACACATGGAACTTAGGAGCAGAGTAAATAAAGGGAAGAAGAGGAGGGAGATGGTGAGAGGGTGTGGTCAAGTGAAGTATTTGCATGAAAACATAAAGACACAAGGAGAATCTCTGAGAAAACATAGGAAAACAACAGAAAACAAAACAAAACCAAAACTGAGTGTGGTGGCAGGTGCCTGTGAATATGGCATTAGAAAGGTGGAGAGAGGAAGATCCCTGAGGTTCATCTGCCAGCCAGCGGATCTCAAATTGGTGAGCTTCAGTTAGAGACTCTCTTAAAATAGAAGGTGGAGAACAATTGAGGAAGACACTTGACCTTGATCTCTGACCTCTGGCCTGTTAAAAATAACTTTTATTTGCCTGATATAATTGTTATCTCAGAGGCTTACTGCCTTCGTCTACTAACATAGGCCTAGTCCTAGAAGCTTCTAGCTTCTGTACAATCTAATCTAGGCCTAGAATATTTTCAGCCTCTGAGACTTACTGCTGAATAAACTCACCCTTTCTAGCTCTTTCTGAACACTGCACTGGCTGGCTCAACTCAGCTCTGTTGACTCAAACTCCTCTTCAAACTGACTGACTCAGTCTGGCTTCTCTCACTTCTAACTGTATTGTTCTGCTTGGCCTCAAGCAATCTGTTCTAATGTTCTGGTTTCTTCTTATTCTCTGGCTTGTTCTGTCTTCACCTGTGTCTCTCTTCAACCTGTTTCTGTAAAACTCTCCAATAAAACTGCATATGAATTCCAGGAAATGAACAGCCACGAGCTCAACTCCACTGCACTGCCTCTCAACTCAACTGCCTCTCAACTGTGCATGCCTCTGTCTCCTAAGTGCTGGGATTAAAGACATATACTGAGCTTTTTTTTTTTACCCCAAACTTGCTCTGTACCAGGCTAGCCTTGAACTCAGAGATCTGCTAGCCTCTGTCTTCTGGGATTAAAGGCATGCCAGAGTAGCCATGTCACAGGCATGCATATATAAGCACCTGAATTCATATGCAGACCAACACAGAACCACACACATACAAGCACAGCACATGCACACACACACAGACACAGACAGACAGACATGCATGTGTACACACACACACACACACAC
>NW_026590062.1:21205763-21259071 GCF_907164565.1 Psammomys obesus | reverse complement strand
GTGTGTGTGTGTGTGTGTGTGTGTGAACATGTGTGTGCAGGGACCCGCTGACTGTGAAGGAGGGTTCCTGATTCTCTGGACTTACAGACGGTTGTGAGACACCCGAGTGTGGGTGCTGGGAACTGAACTGGGGTCCTCTCTCAGAGTACCCATTGCTCTTAACTGCTAAGCCATCTATCTCTCCCTCCTATCTTTACAGTTTTGTGTGGGGTGGCATCCTAGGCTACATGGGGTCCATGGGTCCACGGGCAAGACGCTCCTCTTAAGCAGTACAGGTAGATTATTTGTCAGGCTGCTTTAGTCTACGTCAGCACAGGCTCTGGCCCCACTGAGTTGCTCAGTGTGTCCTTTGAGAAACCCAAGCAGCACCCTGTTTCTGAGCGACCTGAGGTACGACAATACTATGATCTCCACAAGGGATCAGACAGTATGTTGACAGAGAGCTGCCAGCCAGGGCTTGGCTTGTGTATTTGTTCTCTGTTCTTGATCCTGTAACAAAATCCTGGACAAAGACCACTTTAGGAGCCAAGGGTTTCTTTTGGCTAACACAGTTCACATCCCCTAGTGCTGGCAGCCTCTGTCCATAGCTGATCCCTTACAGGGGGGTCCTGGGCCTCCGGGGCACAACTGAGACTCCTTTAGGACCTCTAGGAAACACATATATATTTTCTTCCTCTTCAATGAAGCCAGCCCCACCTACTTAGCACCTCATTTTTGCATTTGAAAGACCTGGTAATTACCACTTTCATCCTTAAAGCTTGCAAGTGACATGCAGAATTAGCACTTGAGAGGAGCCACTTTTAGACCTTGTTGTGAAGCAAAACTTATTATTTGAAGATAAATCAATTTCTGTTGCCTGTATTTGCTGTCCCCTCCCCCAGGTGGCTAATTACCAGAGACAAATGTGTATCAACACAAGCCCTATCCCCTCTATCCATCTTCCCCGCCTGCCTGTTCATCCAAAGGTTAATAATGGCCATCTTGTAGTATTCGGCTGTAGTAATGGTTTCCCTCTGCCTCCTCCTCCACAAGTTTATGACCTTTGATTGTAAACGGAAGGGCACACATTTCAAGAAAGGAAGGTCATTTTAGAAACAAATGTGCAGATGTCCACCACCGGTCTTTCTGAAATGAAGTCAGAAGGGCCGGGGTCGGGGTTCAGCAGAAAATGCTATAAAAAGATGCCGTGGGGGCAGGTAGGGAGCAGCGCACCACTGCGCAAAGAGCGCAGCAGAAATGTCATGGAAATCGGTTTACTGCAAAATTAAATAAGGTCCCTGCAAGCATTAATTTTCATATTTTCCTGTTTATGTACGGGCAGGACAATTCCCTGCCTTTGATTTATGAGCGAGGAGGACCTGGCTCTCTCATTCAGACACTCACCAAATTCAGTTAAGAACTAGAACCTCCGCTCACAGGGAGCTGACTCTGGTGGAAGGCCCAAAGGGAGAGGGCTTTTCTCTGTGGAGCAGCAGAGCATAGGCCCTTATGCAGGGGCTGACTTTTAGGCACTTCCTAGCCTCCTCCCTTCCTCCCTCCCTTCCTCTTTCCATTCCTCCTTCCCTCCATCCCTCCATCTTTCCCTCCCTCCCTTCCTCCATTTCTTACTTCCTTCTGTTAGATTATAGGCTTGCTCTTTTTCACTTTTTAAATTCAAGAATTTATTAATACATGTAACATATTTCAATTGTATATATCCACGAGACTCCCTCCTCTCACATCAATTTGTTTTTAAAAAGACACCACAGAGTCCAATTTGTGCCCGTGTACTCGTAGGCATGGGGTCATCCATGGAGTCATGGTCCACCTACCAGTGACCACACCCTTACTGAAAACTAACTGTTCCTCCAACAGCAGCCGCCGCCTGTCAGTGGCTCCTCACCTGGGGTGATGGCACATGGACCTCCTCCCCCACAAACTGGAATGTTGAATGGCTTGACCTCATGTAGGTAACCGCAGCTGCTGGCTATGAGCTCTTTGGAGGGCAACAGCCCTGTCATCTTCAGAAGACATTATTTAGCCCTGACCCTCCTCGAACTCTGGCCCTTAAAATTCTTCCCAGCCTATCTCTTGAGATTGTCCCTGACACTCAGGGGCTGGTGTGTCCTGATATGGATGTCCCATTCATGGCTGAACCCTGGACACTAGGGACCTGTATTCTCTGTGCTTTAACTAGGAGTGAGATTCTACGTTGACCAATGCAACAGTGGTCACTTGAGATGCCAGATCCCGCAGCTTAAAGAGCAGGTCATAGACCCCTCTCTTTCCCATCTTCTCTGCTTGGGACAGAGAGTCAAAAAGCTGTTCCATGCTGTGGCCTTCACAGCTAATTTATGGTCCCAACAAGTCCCAGGCTTCTCTATGCTTTTTGTCACAAACGCTGTTTGAATTAAGTCATATGATATGAAACTTCTCACCAGCCCCACAAAACTTATGAAAGTCAAATATTCTTGGTTTGGGAGGTTTATCCACACTCTTCAGGTGGCTCTCTAAAGGGCATCTTCAAGCCTATCCCACCATTTCACTCATGGTCTCTTTCTCTCTCCCTCTTCACCTTCTTTCTTACCTTTCTTAGTCTATTTAAAATTTTACTTTTACTTATTTGTTTGTGTGTGTGTGTGTGTGTGTGTGTTATGAGTTTATGTGCACATGAGTGCAAATGCCTGTGGAGGTCACAAGGAGGCAACAGAAGCCCATGGCCTGGAGTTACTGTTGGTTTGCATGTTCTTGACCATGGAGCCATCTCTATTCCTCTTGTTCTGCCTCTCAATGACACTCCCATCCAGGTTTTAAAGGAAGCCCCTCTTCATTTTAGGCTCTCTGTCATGTTTGGCCTCTCTTTCAGTCAGGGTTACTATTGCTATGATGGAACACCACACGACCTAAGAAACTCGGTAAGGAAAGGGTTTATTAGGCTGACACTTCCACAGTACTGTTCATCATTGTAGGAAGTCAGGACAGAAGCCCGCAGGCAGGAGCTGATGCAGAGGCCATGGATGGGTAGTTTTCTGATGACTGGCTTGCTTCCATGGCTTGCTCAGCTTGCTTTCTTATAGAACCCAGATACATCAATCCAGAGACGGCACCACCACAATGGGCTGGACCCTCCCCCATCAATCACTAGTTAAGAAAATGCCCTACAGCTTATGGAGGCATTTTCTCAATTAGGTTTCTTTCTTTCCTTTTTTATTTTTCCTTTCAGATGTGTCAAGTTTACATAAAACTAGCCAGGACAGCCTCCCTGTACATAGTACCATTTTCTGTCTAGTGCTCTCTCTCCTACTTGAGGCCCGATTATGATCATGAGGCCCTAAGAAATCTCTTACCTCTCCCAGACCAACTGCTGCCATTTACCACTACTATATTTAACACCTGTATGTATTACTCAGGATTCTCAAGAACACTGGAACTTAAAGATTGAACCTGTCGACAGGTATAGAAAGGGGATTTATAAGAATGCCTTACGGGCCGTGGTCCAGTTAGTCCAACAATGGCTGCCTCTGAACAGAAGTTTCAAGAATCCAGTATTTGTTTACTTCACAAGACTAGATGTCTCAACTGGTCTTCAGTATACACTGAATCCCAAAGAAGTAGGCTTTAACATTAGTGAAGGAATGGACTTTCTGGCCAGGCAAAAGCAAGCATGCAAAGAGCAAAAGCTAGCTTCCTTCATGCCCTTACATAGGTTTCCAGCAGAAGGTGTAGCCCAGACTAGAGGTGGGTCCTCCCACCTCAAACATCTGGATGAAAGGTATACCTTCCCAACCCAGAGACGCAGATTAGAAGTGGATCTTCTCACTTTGAATTAAGCAAAAGTCCCTCACTGTTGTGCGTCTTGATTCTGGGGTTTCATTTCAGATGTCATCAACACCATGTTAAAACTGGATCTGGCAGTGTATTCCTGTCTGTAACCACAGTGCTGGGGATGCAAAGAGGTGCATCTTGGAAATTCACTGGCTTGCCATTCTATCCAAATAGGTGAGCTCCAGGTTCTCAAAAAATAAGGACTAGTATTGCCCCATACCCTTTGTGACAGATATACCCTTATCTGGGCATGCATATGGAAGCTAGAGGTGTGATGTCCTCGCCGATCGCTCTCTACCTTACGTTTGAGACAAGGTGTCTCAGTTAAACTGGGGCTCACTAATTTGACTAGGTGGACTGGCTGTGGAGCTTCTAACATTGAACTGTGACACTACATTTGTCTATTCAAGCATGTGTGGGCACATTCTAGTCCCAGACGAGAAAGACAACATACAAATGCTATTTGTATGTTATTTAGAATAAATGCGAAGTATCATTTCCTTCTAAGTATTGTAGCCTACTGTATTCTAGGCAAGTGCTATATCACTTAGCTATGCCCTGACCCCTCACTGGATTGAAGTCAAGAACTCTTTCACTGAGCCAATCTCTCAGCCTCTTATTAGTGGGCTCCATGCAAATGCTCTACCACGTAGCTATAACGGTCTTCTTTAAATTTTGAGACAGTAATTCCTTATGTAGCCAAGCTGTCCTTTTATTTACTCTGTCGTGCAGACAGACCACGAACTTGTGATTGGTCTCCTGCCTCAGGCCCCTCCGTGGCTGGGCTTACAGGTCTGAGCCACCAGGCTTGACTTGCTGAATGTCTTAATACCAACTTATTATGGTTGGTGGAGGCCAGACTTTCTTTCCCTTATGCAGCTGCCAGCTTTTGCTTATAGGATAGGGGATGTGAAAAAGTTACATCCAGGAATGCCTTGACCCAGAGGGCAAATGACCTTACGATTTAGAGGTTCTATTAGCAGTTAAAAGAGAGCAAATTCAGTCTGTGCCTACTTGTCATTCATAAGGTCTGGGATGTCCCAGGGCAGCTTGAAGCTCACACTCAGCCGTGCCGGCAAGATGACACACGATGTGCCGAAAGGTAGGTATTAAAGACCTTTGACGACATCAGAAGAGTCTAATGTTGCCCTCCCAAGAGTGAGAAGAGAGGGAACAAATGTGAACCAAAGATCAAACGTCAGCCTGCTACACAAGACAAGACCGGGATGGGACAACAGGCGGCTTCCTCTGGGGAGGAGGGAGAGCAACGCAGGACCAGGGCTCTGAGCGAGGGATGTGACTGATCTCTGAAATAAACAGATGGGCGATCACAGCCTAATTTAGGTACTACGCTGAAATGACTGCTGCTGGGACTTGGGGGTTTTCTTCTATATGTAGTTCATAGCTTTGCTGGAATATAAATAGACACCATTGAGACATAAGGCTTGAAAAAGTGGGGGAAAGGTGGCATGCTTCAATTTCTTCACTTCCTTTTGAACCCAGGCAAGTTGGCTGCTCTGCCCAAGGTGATGCTGTTAGTAGCAGTTTAGATGGTTTTGCATGTGTCTTTTGTCCAATTATTTGATGCTTTAGATTTGATGGTGAATGTTGTCAACTTGACAAAAAAACTAGGGTCAGCTGGAAGAAGGGAATCTGCGGGTCCCTGTGAGTGGTTGTCTTGATTATGCTGGCTGATGTCGGAAGGTCTTGATTGTGGGAAGGATTATTTTGCAGACCGAGCATCCTAGGCTATGTAAGGAAAGGAGCCGAGAAGCAGCATGCAGGCATAGCTCTCTGCTCCTGATGGTAGACAAACCTGGACCAACTGCGGCAGGCTCCTGCCATTGTGACTTCTCTTCCAGAATGGACTGTGACCTGGGACTGTGGGCTAGATAAGTTCTTTCTCCAGTCAGAATATTTCGTCACAGCCATAGGAAGGGAAACCAGGCATGCTTCCTTAACCACACCTACTTGCCATGGGCTTCACACTGTGCTTTCATCTACGTCCATTTCAGAGCTTTGTTGATTGTCACTTAACAAAGGGGACACATTCTGGAAGATGAGTTGTTGGAAGAGTTTCTGTCATGCTGTGAACATTCTAAACTGTACTTGCCAATCTAAGGTAGGTACAATGCTGCTATGTGACACAATTCAAAGAGATCATTGCTTTCCCCTTTTATTTAATTCATTTTTTTTTTTTTACAAGAGATCTTCTGTCGTAAGGAGTGCTCTACTGTTGAACCATCTTCCCAGAGCCTCACTTGAGCATTCTAGGCAGCATTTTACTGCTGAAATGCCTCAGTTTCCCCCAGGAATATTCTGGGCGGACATTCTGGCACTGGGTTCACCTCCAACCCATAGACCGCTATTCTATATCATTCTGCTCTCAGTTGGTATATTTTTTATGTAGTCGTCACAGGACATTTTTTTTTCCTCTAGTCATACTAGACATCATCTTGGATTTGCTTATACCTCTGTAGCTAAGACAATTAGAGCAGAACAGTATAACATTCTAGTGGTCCATAGGTCTAGGAGACCAGTAATGGAGTGATTGCTAGAGGGGGTCTGCAGACCTCACCTAGGATCGAGTTATTGCTCTCTCCATCAACTGCAAATCATCTGGGTTGATGCTAGAGAGCACAGGAAGCAGATTGTTGATTGAGAGCAAGACTCCAAGATGCAGCCTCTGTGAAACCACTACAAACAATAAGTAGGGACCTGGTGAGGATACAGCAATCTGTGGGTCACCCGCACCCCTATAAGTGTCCCTTCACCCACGCTCTTTAAAACTAAAACCTGAGTTCAGCTGTCAGCATCTACACTGTGTGGCTTACAACTGCCCTTAACTCCAGCACCAGAAGATCTGAGGACACACACACACTAAATGTACAAAAAAAATCTAAAGTATTTTCACACACCCAGTCGTTCTCAACCATCCTGATGCTACAACCCTTTAATACAATTCCCCATGTTGTGATGACCCTGACCATAAAATTATTTCCTAGCTACTTTCTAACTGTAATTTTGCTACCGTTATGAATCGTAATGTACACATCTTATATGCAGAGTATGTGGTATGCAGCTCCCAAAGGGGCCACAACACACATGTTGAGAACAACTGTTTCAACCCATTCTTGATTTTTCCAAGAGCACCAGCATGCAAAATCTTCATGACTTGCAGCCAACCATGTTACATGGAAAAAATAAAATAAAATCAACGAAAAGCCCACACCAACCTGTGTTGTGGTTCTAAGCAGGCGACTGCTTGAATCGGGGTTGAGTCTTGAGGATTTTCCCCCAAGTCATTTGTAACCATAGTAGAGAAAAGGGAACATTATCTAGCAAATAGAAGGCTGGGTTGCACAGGAAACGGAGTGTGAAAAAGATTTGTGCTGTGATGTAGAGATTAGAAAGAACAGCCCATGTGGATTAATACATGAAATGCAAATACAGAACGTTCAAGTGTGGCTCTGGTGTGACTTCAAAGGATTTGTTACTTGCAGAACTATGTGTTCTCTAAGAAATATTAAGTTCTGGTGTGTGTGTGTGTGTGTGTGTGTGTGTGTGTGTGTGTGTGTCACAGCAGTTATTCAGTGGTATGGCAGGCTTTTCAACCCCAAGTTGATGTTGGGCTTATGCCCACTGGAATAATCCCAAGGTACTTCCTTAATCATCACCCCTCTGCTCCATCAAGGTCAAGTTCAAATACTGACCCCATGACACCATTCCACACCTCACCATGCACCGACTCATTCTCACTTAAAACGTCTCACAATTCCCCTCCAGCCCAACTACTCCCCTTTAGACCAGGCAGCACCGCATGCCGGCCTTTCCCCCTGTCCAGCCTCCCCTGGCTTGTTCATCAACCTCTCCCATCCTGCTGCTCTACCCCTTGAACTTGCGGGCAAACTTTATCTTCTCTAGTTTGATTCTTAGGGAAACCAATCTCTTTTGAATAGTGTGTGTGTGTGTATGTGTACGCGCGCGCGCGCGTGCATACATGTGCTTGTGCGTGTCAGTGAACAACCTTGGCTTAATTCATTATGATTCTGTCCACTTTGATCTCTCCTCCCCCCTCCCCCAAGAAAAATCTCCCTGGCCTGGAACTCATCCAAGTTGAGCCCTAGGGGAACACCCGTCTTTTCCTCCCCAGAGCTGGGCATTACAAGCTCGCATCATCACGTGCTGCTTCTGTGTATGGGTTCTGGAGATCAGATCCTCAGATTCAGATTTTCAGCCCTTTATTAATGGAGTCATCTCCCCAGCCGACACCAGGAATTCTTTTTTTTTTTTTTTATAAATATTTATTTACGATATTTTTATTATTTATTTATTTTATGTATGGGTATGGGTACTCTATCTGCATGTACACCTGCATGCCAGAAGAGGGCACCAGAACCCCCGAGTAGAGATAGTTGTAAGCCACTATGTGGTTGCTGGGAATTGAACTCAGGACCTCTAGAAGAGCAGGCAGTGCTCTTAACCGCTGAGCCATTTCTCCAGCACCCGACACCAGGAATTCTTATCCCTGGCCGTTTTAAATAATGTTTCCCTTAAGAAGACAAAAGATAACCACTGTCTGAAAAAAAAAAAATTAGTACGACTTAAATTATGGAAAACAATATGGAGGTTCTCAAAAAATGAAAATTAAATTATAGGTACTACCAGATGTTTTGGCAACCCCGTTATGGTGGTTTGATTATGAAACGTTCTCCATAGGGTAATAATCTTCAATTCTTGGTGAAGGGACCAAAGATTCTTGAGGTGTTCCCCTCCGGACCCTGGATTAGGCACAGATCACACCCAAACACCAACACAAAGGGACTCTTTATGAAGCAAGGCAAAGAAACAAGGTGGCTGAATCTGAGTCGGGCAGACTCAGTGGCAAACAGGAGGAACGTTAAAACAAGCCGGTAAGTTCTGAGTGCACACGAAAGTCAGGGTAGCCAAACGGGGATTCTGATGGCTACACCCTGGTGTCTTGATAGTTGGACGTGGCGCTCGACCTCAGGAATGAGTCAGGCATAAAGTGGTGGCCAGATAATGCATAGACCTTGGTGGTAGCTTCAGGAATGTGGAAATGTCTAAATAAGAGTATCTAAGGGTTTACAGTAAGGGAGGAGGGCGGAGGGAGGTGAGAGGGTGAGACCTTCTGGAGCCATGTTTGCCATGCCCAGGCTCCCTGCAGCCCTGCACTCGGCCTCCAGTAGGTGGGGCTGTTTGGAAAGTTTATGGACCCTCTACTAGGTGGAGCGTTGGTGGAGGAAAACTGTATTGCAGTCGACGTCATTTGAACTGAGTAAATTCACTGAATTGAGTAGATTCAAGAGAATTCCCCCTTTCGATAAACCAGTGTTTCCTCAGGATGAATTTCCAGTGTGCCCTCTTGCCGGCCCCAGTATACCACTTTCCAGTTGCTTTCTTGGGCTGTTTGGGGGCACCCAGTAAACACCGACTCTGGCTTGCCCCTCCGGAAGGAGGTCAGTGTTTGTGAATTATCCTATCTCTAAATGCAGCTCATCATTACTGGGTTGACCTCTCTCTAGGAGCGTTTCAACTTAAAAAAAAAAAATACAGAGCTGAGTTTTAAAAGGGGTTATGGGAGGTCCTTTAAACGGGCAGAGCTTCCTCAGTAGACATCGATTAAAAATGTTACACCGCACTTTAGAACATTTCTTTTCTGTTTTAGACTTTTGGGGTGGGGGTGGGGGTGTGTGTCAGGGCGCAACTTGCACAGCCAGGTGTCTCCTTGTAGTGTGTGGAGCCGGGATGGACCTCAGGCTATGTAGCTGGACGTCAGGGGGCTTTTCCCTGCTGAGCCATCTCCCGTCCACACTCCACACTTTTATCTTTCGTTATCGGGGGAAACTTTGAGATGGTGTATCTAATTACTCAGATCCTGCGGTCCAAAGTCCTTACAATGGATTATAATGGAGTCAAACTCTTTGATATTTATTATGCTTCTTTTAAAAAGGGGATTTATTTTTTTTAAATTTATGTGTGTGTGTCCACAAACTTTGAAACATGAGTGCATGTGCCCATGGAAGCCAGAGGTGTTGGATCCCCTGAAGCTGGTGGACGTGGGCACTGGGAAGTGAGCTTGAGTCAGTTGGAATAACAGCATGTGCCATCCCTCCAGCCAACAATATGCCGCCCACCTTGAAGCTAACTTACTCAGCTGTGGAAGGCTCCTGATACAGACTTGTCCATTTTGAATGGAACAAACCCCCGACTCGAGGCTCATGTGTTAAAGGCTCCATTGCCTTTATTGATGGGATTTTTGAGATTGGACTGGATCATGTGTCTCTAATCAATAGTTAATTCCTGTTGATGGAATTATAATTTGATGGGCTGACTGAGAGGTGTTGAAAACTTTCAAAAACAGAACCTGAGAGGTCACCGAGGTGTGTTCTTATTCCGGGCCCCTCACCCAGCCCCTAACTACTTCCTAGTTGTCATGATGTGAGCCCACCATGCCTCCAACCACAGTGTTCTGCCTCACCTCAGGCCTCAGGCAATGCAGCCAGCTGCCCATGAACTGTGAGCTGCCTCTGAAGCCGTGAGCCCAATTAGATGCTTTCTCCTTTAAGAATATATATATTCTTAAGACATGATACACCAACTGAGGAAATTGGGTGGAGAGGATCTAAAACTCTGGCTCAGATGAAGCCCATAGACTCAGTCTCCAAGTGGGGTCCCTAGTAAGGGGAGCAGGGGCTGTCTCTGACGTGAACTCAGTAGTAGGCTCTCTGATCACCTCCCCTTCTGTGTGTGTGGTGCAGCCTTACCAGACCACAGAGGAAGACAATGTAACCATTCCTGATAAGACCTGATAGGCTAGGGTCAAATAGAGGAAGAGGAAGGCCTCCCCTATCAGTGGACTGGAAGAGGGGCATAGGGGGAGAGGAGGGAGGGAGAGATTGGAAGGGGATGAGGGAGGGGGCTACAGTTGGGATACAAATTGAATAAACTGTAATAAATGATAAAAAAGCATGGTGGCATGCACTTTTAATGTCAGTGTTGGGAGGTGGAGACAGGCAGGTATCAGGGCCTCAGGAGCCAGGTGGCTTAGCCCCTTGGTAAACTCCTGACAGTGAGAGATCCTGTTCCAAGCAAGAAAGAGCAAGAGAAACAAAGAAAGAACATCTGAAAATGATACCTAAAGTTAGTATCTAGTCCCCGTGAACATACAAATATGTACACGGACCTTCAGGTACCTGGGCTCTTGCTCACACACCCATTAGTGTACATGGACACACTCACACACACACTCTGCACTTTATGTTTAGACTTAGGTTTATTACCTAAGATAGCTCATAATTTAAAAAAATATTCAAAAGTTTGGGATCTGCTCATTCTTGCTCTTAAGCATTTTTGGATAAGGTGTGCTCAAGCGTACATCAAAAAGGGAAAAAAAATCAAAACCAGGGTTGGAGAGATGGCTCAGTGGGCAAAAGCACTTGTTACGTTTGCAGAGAACCCAAGTTCCTAGCACCATGCCAGGCAGCTCACAACCACTGTAACTCCAACCCCAGGAGATCTGATGACCTTTTTTGGCTTCCACAGGTACCCACACTTGTGTGCACACACCTACACATGAGCACGCACACACACACACACACACTTAACAAAAAAGAAATTTTAAACAAAACCTCAGGGTAATTCTATAATCTTTTTAGGAGCTAGGTCTGTACCTTCAAAGCCCTTTAAAGATTGTCTTATTGTGACATAAGGTCATCATGTTCTTTGAGTTAAAAAAAATTACAGCACTTACTATTGCCTATAAAATATTGCTTCATTAACTTGAAGACTGTAATTAACTACATCTCAGCCTTCTGTCTCCAGGCAAATATCCATAATTTCTTTAGTCTTTCCTCACAGTCTGCTCCTAACCTGTTAATCATTTTTCTTGCCCTCTCCACATTGTCAGTAGAAGGGGAGAACACCCTTTAAATACAAGTTAATCACACATGGCCTTCTGTTCAGGAGTTTACAGATATTCCCACGTTAAACAAAACCACACACACACACACACACACACACACACACACACACATACACACTCACACCAATGTTTTTAAAAATTGGAAGAAAGAGAAGGAAGGAGAAAACAGGGAGGGGAAAGGAAGGAAGGAAGGGAGAAAGGAAGGGAAGAAGAAACAGAAAAGGATGAGAGAGAGCCAAGGAAGTTCAGAAGGAAGAAAAAAAAGAGAGAGAGAAAGAAAGTATGGACGTGCGCTGCTTCTTGGAACAAAGGAGATTAAAAAACAAAACAAAACATTGAGAGTCTCACCGTGTAGCTCAGGCGAGCCTCAGACCCTCTGCCTCAGTCTCACAAGAGCTGTGTGCCAGCTGTGTGCCACTGCTGCTGGCATCAAATGTAGCTCTGAGAAGATCTGCCTCCCAATTGCTTGCATCTGTGACTCCGGAAGCTGTGACCATAGACAGTTGATCGTAATTACATTAAAGACTTATTAATATCACTGTTTAAGCAAAAACATTCCACCTCTGTCTGGTGAATGACTCCAGGTCCATGCAAGAACAGGGCACAGTGTTGTGTTCCTGTGACTGTCTCTGTCGGGACAATTTTTGCCTTTACAATTCTGACCCTGAAGAGAGCACAGGTCATCTATTTTTCTGAATGTCTAATGAGCAGAAGGTAGCGGGATTTTACAGAAAAGACAAGGCCACCCACTCTTTAAGCCATGCATCAATTCAGCCCAGGGCTCACCTGATTACTTATGCCTCTCATTTGGGCTTGTTAAGTAATTACTACGTAAATTATTAGGATAATGTAATATGCATGACTTTAAGGAATGACAAATTGTAGCTAACTTTCTTAATTTGTTGCCATAGTGACATTTCTAGAAATTCTAAATTGTTCCTCTCCTATGTATAAATTACTGCCACCCTGCTCTGTGTTTAGGTTTGATTGGTGAGACTGTAATTGTACCATAGCAAAATGACTCCATTTCGAGTACTGAGACACTTGCTTTGGAGTCTTCTATATCCAACTGATGTTTAGTTAACTCAAGGCTCTGAGTCAGAGAGAGTATACAGAACTTGAAAGATAATTCAGAACTGTGGGCTTAGCTCAGCAGTACAGCCCCTGTCAAGAATCCCCTAATGAAGACATAGGAATGTAGCTCAGCAGCTGAGCACCTGCCTAGAATCCCCCAGTAAGGGGTTATGAGTGTGGCTCAGTGGTAGAGCATTTGCCTAGAATGCCCCAGTGAGGGGCTGGGGTGTGGCTCAGTGGTAGAGCTCCTGCCTAGAATCCCCCAGTGAGGGGCTGGAGGTGTGGCCCTGTGGTAGAGCTCCTGCCTAGAATCCCCCAGTGAGGGGCTGGAGGTGTGGCCCTGTGGTAGGCCTCCTGTCTACAATTCCCCACTGTGTGGCTGGGGGTGTGGCTCAGTGGCACAATGCTTGCTAGTGTAGGAGAGCCCTGGCTACAGATGAGGCATCCACTTTTTTTTCTATCATTACCTTATAATCTCTCTCTCTCTCTTAACCATTTACTAATCACTGCCAAGATGCTTTTGTGGGAAGAAGTCATCTTTGGTCCCATCAAAACCAAAGAAAGGCTTTTCCTACTGCACTCAATTCTGTCTTAAAGAAAGGTTCAAATATTCTTCCTTGTTTTCCATTGATAATAAAGAATATATTAGTTACATCTGTGGTAGGAGGGGAAACATGCCAGAAGACAAAAGAATATACTAAAATGATTTCTTTTAACTACCTGTAAATGACAGTTATCTTTTTACATGTATGTGTGTATGCTGTACATATATGAACATGGAGTCCCAAGGCTGGTGTTGGAAATCATCCTCGATTGTTCTTCCTCCACCCCTTATTCATTGGGGTGGAACCTTTTAATCAGACTCAAAGCTCACTAATATGTCTAGTCTCCCTAACTAACTTGCTTTGGAGATCCCCCATCTCTGCCCTCTGAGGCTAGAATCACAGGTAGGCCAACATGGCTATGATGTTTACATGGGTTCTGGGGAATCCAAGCTCTTACTTCTCATGCTTGCATGGTGAACACATTAACTTCTGATCCCCCTTTCTAACCTGAAGACACACTTTTATCATCACACTTCTTAGTGTCCATCTTTTAAGAACTGGGACAAAATTGATCAAGTGCAATGGTGGAAATGTGAAGAAAGCAAGCAGTAACACCAGGACGCCAATTTGTGTTTGCGAAACTCAACACAGAAGTCACTGAAAACAGCAGAGCTTGGGGAAAAATACATCAAATAATGCAAACAGACATTCTGTTTTGGCAATAAAGGTAGTAGTCAACAGCATCAAAAATATGTAAAAATCAGTTATTAAAAATAGAAAAGTGGCTGGGGAGATGACTCAGTAGGAGTACTTTCGGTGTCAGCATGAGGACCTGAGTTGTAATACCCCTTATTTACATAACAGTCTGGCTGCAACTGTCACCCCAGTACCATGCGGAGCAGAAACAGGGGGATTTCTGGGTCTTGCTGACAGCCAGTCTGAGTCCAGGTTCAGTGAGAGACCCTGTCTTAGGAAAACCAGGTGGAGAGTGATAGACCAGGATACTCAACTTCCTTCTGTGGCTTCCATGTGTGTCATAGCTAAGAACACCTGTATACATACATGCACACATGCCAGGGACACACAAGAAAAAGCACCACCAGTGAAGCAAGAGGTTCGAGAGAAGACATAACTCCTTAAGCATCTTTGTGTTCTAGTGATTAAATGTTCAAACACTAACATGATTAAGGGGGTTAGAGAGGTGGCCCACTGGTTATGAGAACTGACTGGTCTTGCAAAGGACCTGAACTCAGTTCCCAGAATCCATGTCGTGGGGCTCGCAAACTTCGGGAGCTCTGAAGTCTCTTGGCCTCTGTGGACACCTGCACACATGCACACAAACACACAGATAAAAATAAAATAAAATAATTAAGAGTGGTTTCATTGGCCTCCATCTCATCTCTTCTAGCCCAGCTTTATGAAATTTTCAATTTAGTGAATTCAGTTCCTTATTAAACATCTATCAAAAGAGTTGGCCACTTACCAGGCTCTGTGAAAAACCATAATAAATTCCCAAAAGCAGAAATTGCAGGGTTCATATTTTCTGATCACAAAGCAAAACAGTCATAATGATGCTGAGCATTTAAAATACCCATTTGCTTAGAAATTAAAACAAAAACAATAATAAGTTTTTTGAGTCTGTGAGGAAATAAGATTCATAATTATAGGGCATTAAAAAATATCCCAACAGTGAAACAGAACTTAGCAAGTCTTGTGTAATGCAGTTAAAGTAGAAGGGAGGGCTAAACGAGCACTTTTGCACACTCAGAGTTTTAAGTAAGAAAGTATGAAAAGAAACAAACACCCAGCTTAAGAATCTTGACACCAGGGTTGGGGCTGGGGGAATGTTAGGAAGAAAGAAGTGAGGAATGAACTAGAACTTACGCAAGGCTGGGAAGAGGGAGCCTGGGAGAGTGAAGGCTGTTTGTGTAAAATCCTCCTGTCCTGGGATGGCAGATGCCTCAGTTGGTAGCATGCCAAGAATGCGCATCTGCATGTGCTACATCTATTAGCTTTAGTGAAGACCGCGTGGCAGAAGGAGACGTAAGCTTCTAGGGAAATATAAAAGAAGATATAAAATGTGTGTGTGTGTGTGTTTGTGCATGTCTGTGTGTGTATGGGGTTGTACGTGTGTATGTGCTCAGGGGTCTATGTGCGTGTACATATCTGTCCGCCTGGACATACATGCACACATGTAGGTGACAGTTCAGCCATTCCTGGAAGGACGGTATTCATCTGTTCCTGAGGGCGAGATGTGACCCAAACACTTCTCAATAGGCTCCACTTCTCAAGACTCCTCACTGAGGAGTTAAGGCTTCAGTTTTGGAGGTCGAGGACACAGGAAGCTATAACAACAGGAGCAAGGTACATGAGATTTTTGTATGCATGTTTGTGTGTGCATTCAAGCATCTTAGCACAGACATGTGCATGTGGAGGCTAGAGGCTAACTCATGGCTTTGGAGACAGTGTCAACAATTAGACTAGACTCCCTGGCCAGTGACCAGGGATTCTCTGTTTGCCTCCTCAGGCGAATCTCACTATACACACCCTTTTCTGTGGGTACTGGGGGGAGGTGTCTTACGTTCTCATAATTGCACAGGAAACAGTTCACCAACGGAGCCCTTTCCCCTGCTCCCAGTCACAGGTGATGGAGGGCCTCTCTACAATGAAAACTTCAATACATCAGATCATGAATATCCCAAACTTCTCAGTGCAAAACATTGTGAAAAGAAATGAGAAAACAACAGCAAAAACATTAACGAGAAAGAGCTATTAGTACCACTTTATTTTAAAAAGCTGTTTTAAGAACTAGTGAGATCGCTCCATGGGTGAGGATGCTTACTTCCAAGCCAGAGACCCGTGTGTAGGCAAGAAAGAACGGATTGTTGTCCTCTGAGCTTCATATGTGAGCCATGGTGCCACCCTTCAAGATAAACAAGTCAATGAAGACGTGAAAGTTCTCTTAAGCCCGATGTGGGGAAAGTCACAGAAAATAACTTCAGCACCTAGGAAGCTGGGGAAAGAAGACTGTGGTTTCAAGGCCCATTCTAGGCTACAGAGTGAGTTCAAGGCAAGCCTGGGTGACTCAGTGACACCTGCTTCAAAACGAAAAGTCAGCAAAGAGTGCTGGGGATGCAGCTCAGCTACAGAGTACATGCCTAGCGTGTGCCTGTCCCCAACACTGCAAAAGGCCGTCTGTTAAATACGTAAGAGTGGCAGAGGGACGGCCCAGGGTTAAGAGTGCTTGCGGTCATTGCAGAGGAACAGAGTTCAAGTCCCAAATCCCACACTGGGCATCTCACAGCTACTTCTAACTCCATGGAGTCCAATACCTTCTTCAGGTCTCCAGGGGCACTGACCTTATATGTACAAACCCACATACAAATATGTGTATATACATATATATGTATAAACCTACATATCAATATATGTATATATACACACATACATGCAAATATATGCATGTATATAACATACATATGTGTATATATATATATATATATATATATATACAATTTAAAAAATAAGATTAAAAAGTTAAACATATAATAAAAAATCCAGGGAGATGTGCTAAGTTACATAATAAATAATTTTTAGAAATCAAGGCTAGCAAAATGGCTCAGAATATTAAGATTGGAAACCTGAGTTAATTACTCAGAACCAAAGTGCTAGAAGAGAACAGAGTAACTGACTCAACAAAGACATACCCTGGCCTTCACACACACACACACACACACACACACACACACACACACACACACTCACTCACTGTGGAACATAGGCACTTGAGCTGCCCATACAATAATAAAAGTAAAATAACTTAAAGTTGCTCAACCTACCAAGTAAACAAATGATGGGAAAAAGCAAAGCAACACAAAAATACAGCTTTTTATCTTATCAAGTGTGTAAAGAAATAGATTCTTGAGTATAATGCTGAGCTGTGAATGAAGAGATTGAAGTTCTCCTCCAAGTAGCTGATGGGAATATGAATTGCTTCCAATTCTGAAAAGCTTTGTGGCAATATACATGACGGTCTTTTAAATTGTTTATGTCTTTGACACAGTGATTTAATGCTGAGGAATCTGTCTTGCAAAAATAATCAGGGAGGTGGACAAAGACGTATGAATAAGGCTATTCATATTTCTCTATTATTAATAAGCCAGTGGGGAAATTAGAGAGAGGGCGCTTGACGACGGAAGAACGGGTGGTTAAGCCAAGGCGTGCTCACACAGTGGACGATTGTACAGACACTCAGTACCAGGTTTTTAACCACGAAGAATGAAGAAGGAAAAGGCTCACAATAAAACAGTATGCTCTAGGGCTAGAGATGTAGCTCGGCAACAGAGAACCTGCCTAGAATCCCCCAGTGAGGGGCTTCGGGGGTAGTCAACTGTAAGACCTGGCTTATGCTGTGTTACATCTGCAGTGTGCCTCAGGGCCTAGATTTAGTGCCCTGTAATGCCAGAATAAATCCTATCATAATGACAACAACAGCAGCAACGACAACAGTTTAAGGAAACAAGGGGATGTAAGATGACTTACTCAGACCCAACTACCTCACACATGCGCTGCTGGGGTCTGAACCATCATGCCAGGCTAAAATTTCTGTTTCGAAATTTAATTCTCTGTGCAATGATATCAGGAGGGGGTTCCTCTGAGGGAATGATTAGATCTTGGGGGCTCTACTCTCAACCTTCGGTTTAGCGTTCCTTCAGGATGTTCAAGGGGTTTGTGTTAGTCCTGAGAGGACATAGCAGGAAGAGATGATCAATGAAGCATAACATGGGTCTTGCTGGTTCAGAAACCAAACCGGCTAGGCATTATGAGCTTGAACTTCTCAGCCTCCAAAACCATGAGCATAAAATTAAAAAAAAAACAAGTCTGTTGTTTCTCACACACTTATCTAATGTATTTTGTTATAGCTGCCCCCTGCCCTGGAGCACTTGCATTACAGACTTGAAGCTACTTTCAAGGTTTTAGGTAGGTTCTTGGGATTCAAATTCAGGTCATCACTGAGACAAGAGCGTGCACCTTTACCCACTGAGCCCGGTCCAAGTCTCTTTTTTAAGGTACTCTTTTCACAGAGTGACCAACAAGGGAAGAATTTCTTCTCTTTTGCATATGGTCCAGAGAAGGTGACTGGCTTGCATGGAGACACCCGGTGCCTGGGTTACATATGGGAACCTGTGAGCCACCCATGCTCACCTTGCTGTGCTTCCACACAAGCTTCTCTGCTGAAGTGCTTGTTCAACCATCAGGGTATCAGTCAGGGGGAAAGTCATTAGCTCGGTTAAGGAGAAACAGTGGCTCAATGACCGCTTTAACACTGGAGAAAGAAAGTGTTCAGAGCCGGGTCTGCAGAACACATGATTTTTGGAAGCTACTGCAGCATTGATTTCACCAGTCATTTGTAAAGGTGGGATCAATTCCAACCTTGACTCCCAGTCACTTCAGTTTATAAAAACAAAGTGAAAAGCTCAGAGTTGGTCAGTCTAGAGCAGGGAAGTGGAGCATCTCATCTCAGCTGCAAAATTGAGTCTTCCTGACCTTGGGGCATCAGGGAGACACAGGAGCCGAGAAGGGAAAAGGAAGAAGTGGAGCCTTGCTTTGTGTCACAAGCAATCTTTCTTCTGCCTTCCCTTCCTCCCTCCTTCCCTCTGTCCTTCCTTCCTGCTATCTCCCTCTCTGTCTTCCCTCCCCCCTCTTTCCATCTCTCCTTTCCTTGCCCCCCCCAGTCTTCTTGTCTTCCTCCCCAAGTCCTGTCTCTTACCTCTCCTTTCCTTTGTACCTCTTCCACCTCTCCTATTAGAGCCCTTGATGAGCTTGCTTAAGATCCTGTTCCATTCAGCTGTGCAAAAATCAGAACAAAAGCCAGAAACTCCCATACACACACACACACACACACACACAGCACAACAATTTTTCTCAGGTCATAATTCCTGGAAGATCTAGAACACTTGGAGGCTGTCTTGGTGGCTTAAAAGACATGTTTGAAAATTCCATGATGAAAATTCTGCTACATACTCTCTCAAGGGGAAGGGCTCATGCCCTTAGATCAGGTGTATTTCTGCAGTCACATCTGTGCACAGAGGTCACTAAAATAATGAGAAAAGGGCGGGAGTGGGGAACCTAGGTTGACTAGAGAATAGGCTGAATGGGTTTTCCCTATTCTCTTGGAAAATTCTTTTGAAATAATTATGTCCTTTATTTGTCAAGGAAGATAGTGGCCTACTGAAAGTGTCCACGATGGAGAGATTACACTAGGAGAAAGAGAGAGAGAGAGAGACAGAGAAGCAGAGAGACAGCAAGAGACAGAGAGAGAAAGAGAAAGACAGTGAGAAACAAAGCCAGAGAGACTGAGACAGAGACATAGGCTTTTTAAAAAAGTTTGTTTATTTATTCACTTCACATCCTGATTGCAGCCCCCATCTTTCCCTCCCAGTGCTCCCATCTCTCTCCACATTCTCCTCACTCCTTCTCAGAGAAAGGGGAGGTCTCCCACAGGTGCCAGCCCGCCCTGGCACATGCTGAACTTGGAGTGTTCTCCTCCACTGAGGCCAGACAAGGCAGCCTGGTTAGAGGAATGGGATCCAAGGGAGACATCCGAGGCAGAGAGGGCCTCCATTCCAGTTGTTGGGGAGCACAAGCTGTGCATCTGCTACATACGTGCAGGGGCCTCGGACCAGTCTGTGCGTGTCTTTAGTTGGTGGTTTGCTCTCTGTGAGCCTCCATGGACCCAGGTTAGTTGACTGTGTGGGTCTTCTTGTGTAGTCTTTCACCTCTCCAGACACACTCTGTTTTTAAGTGTTTCTGACTCAGGTTAAGTGGGCAGACAGAGAAGCAACAGCACAGTGGAGGCTTTGAGAGCACTTCTAGTCCCAGCATTGAGAATCAGGCTATGAGAATCAGGCTCCTGCAAAGAGGAGTCAGAGCCCCTGAGGCAGAGAAGCAAGCCTCTTCCACAGCCACAAAATAACCTGAAGCCAGGCCCTCAGATTCCTAGGCAGGGGAAGGGGTAGTAAACAGGATCCGTGGTTTTGATTTAAACTCACTTTCCAGGTGAGAGATTCTGGCATTCTGTTAGCTGGGAATGCTTGGTGCTTGTGGGTATCTGAAAAAGGGAATTGAAGCTGCCTCAAACATTTTGGTGTGAGCAGAGGCTTGACTCTAACATCACATTCTTTTTTTTTTTAAGCATTTTTTTATTTAAAAAATTTTTTTCTTATCAGTTACATTTTATTAACTCTGTATCCCAGCCGTATCCTGCTCCCTCATTCCCTCCCAATCCCACCCTTCCTCCCTCATCTCCACCGTGCTCCTTTCCAAGTCCACTGATAGGGGGGGACCTCCTCCCCATTCATCCGATCCTGTTTTATCAGGTATCTTCAGGACTGGCTGCGAAGCTCTCCTCTGTGGCCTAACAGGACTGCTCCTCCCTTGGGGGGTGGGGAGGTCAAAGAGCCAGTCATTGAGTTCCTGTTAGAAATAGTCCTTGTTCCCCTCACTATGGGAAACCAATTGGTTACTGAGCTACCACAGGCTACATCTGAGCAGAGGTTCTAGGTTATATCCATACATGGTTCTTCTTTGAATGTCAGTCTCTGAGAAGATCCTGTGCCCAGATATATTTGGTCCTTGTGGAGCTCCTATCCTTTCCCCATCATACTAACTCCCCTTCTTTCATATGATTCCCTGTACTCTGCCAAAGGTTTGGTCATGAGTCTTTGTATCTGCTTTGAAAACACTGCTAGTTAGAGTCTTTCAGATGCGCTCAGTAGACTCCTTTCATACGTTCAATGCACATCCCATCTGTCTTTCTAAACGAGGATTGATCATCTTACCCCATGTCCGCTCTCTTGATTATCTTTTTTAGGTGTATAGATTTCATTATGTTTGTCATATCTTATAGGTCTATATAAGTGAGTATATACCGTGTTTGTCTTTCTCCTTCTGGGATATTTCACTCAGAATGATCTTTTCTAGATCCCACCATTTGCCTGCAAATTTCATGATTTCCTCCTTTTTGATTGCTGAGTAGTATTCCATTGTGTAAAAATACCACAATTTCTGTACCCATTCCTCCATTGATGGACATCTGGGTTTTTTCCAGGTTCTGGCTATTACAAATAAAGCTGCTATAAACATGGTTGAGCAAGTATCCCTTTTGTGTACTTGAGCAAAGTTTGGGTATATACCTAACAGTGGTATAGCTGGGTCTTGAGGAAGCACTATTCCTAATTGTCTTAGAAAGCGCCAGATAGATTTCCAGAGTGGTTGTACCAGTTTACATTCCCACCAGCAGTGGAGGAGGGTTCCCCTTTCTCCACAACCTCTCCAGCATGTGTTGTCACTTGAGTTTTTCATCTTGGCCATTCTGATGGGCTAACATCATATTCTTATAGATTTGTTTATTGAATAAATCTCTGTTTTCTGCTTTTTTTGTATTTGTTTTAATTGGCTTCTGGAAAACAGGCTGATGAACTTGGGGTACAGACTGTGATCCCAAGTTCAGTGACAATGTCAGCTCTTTGCAGTGAGCTATCTTCAGGACAATACCAGCAGACCACCACCATATCTTGTCTGGAGGACTCCCGCCTCGTCTTCTCTGTCCTCTCCGAAACATATGTGAGCAGGGCCAGGGAAGGCTCACAGGAAGATGGAGGCTTGTGTATCTGTTACTTTTCTGCTACCTTGCATATCAGGTGTTTACATTACAATTCATAACAGTAGAAAAATTAGAGTCATGAGGTAGCAATGGAATAATTTTATGGTTAAGGGGGTCACCACCACATGGGGAACTGTATTAAAGGGTCTCAGCATCAGGAAGGCTGAGAGCCACTGCTGTAGAGGGATAAGAGTCCATCCTGGAAGGGAGACATGGCAGCAAGTGGCAGGCATGGTAGCTGGAGCAGGATGCTGAGGACTCACATCCTTTGCCAGAAGCATGAAGCAGAGGGAGCAAACTGGGAGTAAGGCAAAGCCTTATGTCCCAAAGCCAGCCCCTAATGACTTATTTCCTCCATCAAGTTACAGCATCTAAAACTCCCCCACTCCAACTAGTGCCATCATCTGGAAAGCAAGTGTTCAAATGCCCAAGACTACAGGTGATATTTCTCAAACCACCATTTCTGGTCTTTTGTTAGTTACTCTGTCACCAAACTTGGGGCTGCAGAGTGCCTCAAGAATCGGTGGCTAGCCACTTGTCCTCCATAAGGCATTTAGAACAGCCAAGTTAATAGCAAAAAGCAGAATAAGGAGATTTGGCCCCATCGGGGCCCACATTGAGAAAAGGGTCCATCTTCAAGATACTGAAATGGGGTTAAAGTTTAAAGAGAGGCCCACACATTTAAGTCAAGGTGTGGTCCCACCCATCATTGACCCATCATGGTGTTAGTTCTGGCTCTTTATATGGAGGGACCACCTGGGAATGAGAAACAACTGTGATTATTTGAATTGAAGACAGGTGCAGAGAGCTCTTGAAGGGCGGGGTGAACTGTTCTGAGAAACAACCAGCTGTAAACTATAGAGTAAGAATGATCTGATTTTCAGGTATAAAAACCCTGTGCTTTGCATGTTCGGGGTCGTCTCCTGTCTTTGGAGGGGTGACCCTATCGTGATAGCAATAAAACCTCTTGCTTTTGCATCGAGTTGTGGTCTGTGAGAATTCCTGGGAAGGGCGCGATCCTGAGCTCCTGAGCAGTGAGACTCCAGGTCTTACAATATAAGGTAGTCTAGCAAATTGTGGGAGGCACATTTCCCTTTTGTGGGGAGTCAGCCTTCAACTTTTTCTTTCTCTCAGCACAAGCTTTTTTTTGGGGGGGGGGGACTGGGGGAACGTCCCAGTTTCTTGTGGTTCATTGTTTCAATGGTCTGATAGAATGAGAGACACAAGAGGATTTTTGTTAGTTTTGTTTTTGTGATAGTGGTGGTGACTGGCTAATCCTTGTGTGATAATGTTGGTCTCAGTTGGGTAGAGTCTGGATACGCAGGTCCATGAGTTTAGAATGATGATAGGAGAAAAGGTAAATCTGCTGAGGTAGACCTTTAGGCACACACACTTTTTTTTTTTCTTTCTGCCACTCTTCCTGAACTTGGTTCATGTTTCAAGTTTGGCGAATACTATTTGCAAAATGAAGCCAGAGGTTATAGCTGCCTATTAACCCTCTTGTCAAAGGATGTAACCCCTTCTATATTTCATGCATTAGGTTCATTTCATCGGGTTTTAGAAAGAGGTGGCCATTCATTTGCTGTATTCCTTATCTCCCCTCCTTTGCTATTGACCTTGATTCTGACCCCTTTTCTCAGCAATTCCAACAAGAAGAAGACTCCAGCTGAAATCAAAGTGTGGATGAACTCACCTACAGATTACCTCCTGTATCTTTCCTGGTGACCAGTGATATCAAGAAACAGGCCAGAATAATATCTGATCTAGAGTTTTATTCTGTCATTTTAGTCTCTCTTTGTGTCTCTCTCACTCTGTGTGTGTGTCTCAAAAATGTACAGATATTCTATTTTGCCTTATCTGGTATACAGAATACAATCCATACAGAATACAATTATGGATGGTGGGCATAGGGGAAGTTTGTGTGTGTGCATTCACTGAGGCCTGCTAGAGAAAACAAGGTCATTCATAAGCCTCATGAGGCCAGACTAGAATAACTGGTCTACCACCCAAATTGTCTTGGGTGTCAGACCCGTCATCTCAGAAGAATGCTATTTGGTTCACTTCCTCTTAGCTTTAAAATCAGTAAATACCTAGGTCTGGGAGGCATGCACTGCAGCTCTGTTCTAGTGTCGTTTCTGTCACAGTGATAAAACACTCTGACCGAAAGCATCTTGGAAGGGAAGAAGTTTATTTCAGTTTGTAGGTTACAGGTGGTCACTGAAGGAACTCAGGGCAGGAGCTTGAAACAAAAACCACTGCTTGCTGGCTCCCTCATAGAACCCTGCTTGGCTATCTTTCTTGTATAGCCCAGGACTACCTACCCAGGGAATGGATACAGCCTACAGTGGGCTGAGCCCTCCTATGTTAATTAACAATCAAGACAATCACTCAAAGATACCTCAACTAGCCAATCTGATCTAGGTAACTCTTCAACTGAGATTGCTTACCCATATAGCTCTAGGCTGTATCAAATTCACAATTAGAGATAAGTAAGATGGTCGTAGACCAGGTCAGTTGAAATTGCTTCCAAAAAGGAGGCAATGAAAGAGAATGCTGCATAGTCGGGAGGTCTTCTGGCCCTCCAAGAACAATGTTTGAACCGATAGCCCCTGTGCCAATCACACAGTGGCTACTCCAGGAAGGATGTGAAGGACAGTTGTGGTCAAGACCTGGAGCAGAGTGAAGGCCTCCGCTATGGAATCTCTTGGGCTTTTAAAGGGTACTTTATTTATTTAAAGGAATTTTGGTCAGTAGTCCACTGGTAGAATTTTGGAAAAACCTGAGAGCCACTTCACAATGTAAATTACATTGGGATCCTGAGGAACATAGACTCCTTAGAGGAGAAATCTGTAGCCAGCCTGGCATAGCTCAGTAGTTACTGTGTGTGTGTGGGGGTGTGTGTGTATGTGTGTGCATGCATGTGTGTGTTTACACTTGCATTTACAGGCCAGAGGTCAATGTTGGGTTTTTCTGCAATTACTTTCCACTTATTTTTTGAGCTAGGGTATTGCACTGTTTAGGGCTTTTTAATTCATCTATTGACTACCCAGCAAGTCACAGGGTTCCTCCTGCCTCAGTCTCCCTGAGGCACACAACACTTTACCTGGCTTTTATGTGGGTTGTTGGGGATCAACCCTTTTTGTTTGTTTGTTTGGTTGGTTTTTTGCACCAACAGCATTTTATCAAACCAAGCTATCTCTCTAGCCCTGCAATTAATTTGTGTCCAGTGGGTTGTTTTCCTGTATTTGATCTGCTCCAAGAATCTGGAGAGAGCTCTGTACACTGAATAGTATTCTTCAGAGACAGCATTCTGTAGGCAAGTTAGGTTTGAAAGGAATTGAGTGACAGTTAAGAGGGAAACACTGTACTGGGAAAGAGAAAGAAGAAGCAGAGATGCAGAAGTCAGATTAAAGGCAAGACCTTGAAAAGGGTATTTGTTACTGTAGAACTGTTCGGTAGGCTTCATGAGTAAGAGCACTTGTGGTTGTAAACACAAGGACCTGAGTTCAACTCTCTAGAAGGTGTGTAAAAGCCAAATGCCTGGCAGGAGCATCTGCAATGCCGGTATTTCTATAGAGAGTTGGGGTCAAGAGGTAGGAGAAACCTTAGAAGTCTGAGAATCAGCTAGCTTGACATATATGGCAACAAAACAAGAAGAGATCTTGTCTCAAACAAGGAGCACACCCAAGACTGCCTTCTGACCTTTCCATGTGAGATGCCACCCTCATGCCTGCAGACAGACAGACAGACAGACACACACACACACACACACACACACACACACACACACACAGCTGTGTAGAGAATCAGGCTCCAGGCTGTGCTGATATTTCTTCAGCTTCTTCATCAAGACTGTCTGGCCCACTGTAAGCAAAGCCTTGAGCCCAGTTTGGTGGAGTCCTGAGCACTTTCATCACTGGCCTCTTTGTTCCTCTAGAGTCACAGCTTCCTGGAAGTCTAACTCATCTTTTATTAGTTTATACTTAACTTTTCCCCTTATTGTTTCTGCTCTACAAACCCAATCCCTAAGGCTTCAACATTTTCGATAGCATTTATTTTTTTTTCCATGTGTTTATGGGAGAGCATGTGCGACAGTGCTCATGCGCTCAGTGGAGTGGATAGATCGTGGAGATCAGTTCTCTCTTCCCATTTTGTGGGGCCCAGGGATCAAGTTCTATGTGCTCTTCAAGTGCTATGACTTGGTGGCAGGCACCTTTACCTGCTGAACCATCTTGTCATTCCTTTTTAGTACAATGGACCTTTTATAACTGCGAGTGTAGTTGTCAGTGTAAAATAATTTAAAAAATATTACGTATGTGTATGTACAAAGAACGTGTTACATTCATTCCTTGACATTTCAGTATTAGTATTTTTTAAGATTTATTTTTAATTATGTATATGTGTGTCTGTGTCTTTCTGTGTGTATGGGCAGCCTGCAGAGGCCATAGAGGGCATCAGCTGTTTTGGTTCTGGAGTGGCAGGTAGTTGTAAGTTACCTGACATGAGTGCAGGGAACTGAATAGAAAGGAAACTAGAACACCCCTTTTCAAGTGGCTCCAGACATTACAAACTCTGTCCCAATGCATTGCCATAAAAATAGACTAGAGTCTATCTCTGTCTCTTTAAATCCAACTCACCATGACCCCAGCCCAGCCCATCTGGATACATTTCCTTCTTCCCTTTAAGCCATGGAACCTGAATCCTGCTACTTTTAGAAAATGGTGCTGAGATCTTGAAGGCGCCAGGCAAAGCTGTTGGGTCTTCATTCAAGCCTATGAACTAAGGTTTATCTAGAATGTGCCTCTTATTTTCAGACTCAATTCCCCTCCCTCAGCTGTGCAGATGGGTGACCAGAAGACAACAGGGTCACAGAGAGCCCTAGGTGAGCAAAGTATTTGAACTTGATCTAACACTTGGGAAAAACTCTGGCCTTGAAAGACAGGGATCCTACCCATAGTTCATATGACAAGTTCCAAACTTTACCATGGACCTTCCTTATGCTAAATCATTGTGATGCAAACACTTCATTACGGTGTATGGCTCCCTTCTTGCTTTGGAGTCCTGTCCTAAAAACATGGCTGGCTTCAGATCAACTGGCTAATTACTTGTGCTGTAATGATCAACCTGCCTAATTTATCACTCCTTTGAACATTTAATTAGCCAGCAGTGCAAGACAATTAGGTTCTGAATTAGGATAAATTAAACTGCTAGCTTAGCAGCTCTAAGGACATGGAAACTATAACCAATTACATCTTCAAAAAGATTTGACAGAACCATCAAAGAACAAGAAGCTTGACATAGGCCCAAGAGCTAGATGTGAAGATACCCTGCGGAGGCACCTAGAGATGGTTCTTTTAGATGAGAAAATAGGGGAGTAGGAGAGTAGGGCCAGACTTTGCATTGTCTTTCTCTGTGAGGAAAAGCCAGAGGGAAGAGATGGGGCAAGGAGTGTGTTACATGTATGTATGATGTTTCTACACCATATGTGTATGGTGTAGATACCCAACTCTATCACCCTCCACAGTGTTCCTTTGAGGCAGGGCCTCTCACTGACCCTGGAACTAGGGTGACAGCCAGCCAGCCCCACTCTGTGCCTGCATTCCACAGTGCTGGGGCAAGAGGGACGCCAGGTAGCTCCTGGCTTTTTGCATGAGTTCTGGAATTCATCAAGGGCTCTTACCCACCAAGCCATCTCCCCAAATCCAGATCTTTACCCTTGGACAGAGGATCCTTATCAGTCTTTGACAATTGACCATATTATTTTCTGTATCTAGAATGAGAAACTTACATCCTGGCATTCACAAGGGTGACACTCCAAAACTGGGTGGTAAGAGGGTTGAAAGAGGAATGTATAATACCAGTCTACATTGAGAAGAAGTGATTTCTCATTTAAAATTACACAACTCTTTTCTTTTGTTAAATTGAAAATATTTTTTCATGCAATATATTCTGACCATGGTTTCTCCTCTCTCATTTCCTTCCATATCTACCCCACCTTCCCACCTCTCCACCCATTCAACTCCATGCCTTTTTTTGTTTCTTTTTCATTAGAAAATAAAACCAGAAAAAAAAACAAAACAAAACACAGGATAAGACCAAAACAAAAATAAAATAAACCAGCAAACAGCAAAACAAAAAACAGAAAAGAAATACATGCACACACACACAAACCCATAAAAACGGAAAATCAGAAACCATAATATGCAAGCAAAGACCAGTGAAGAAAAAAAAAAGTCTAAAAATCTACCATTGAGTTGGTTTTGTGTTGGCCATTCACTGCCAAGCATGGGCTTACCCTAAAGTGTGGTTAATATACCCAATGAGACTCCACTGGAGGGAACTAATTTTTTTTTCTTTTTCTTTTTCTATGGTTATGGATCTTTATTTGTTTGTTTATTACAATTTGTTCATTTTCTATCCTGATTGTTGCCCCCTCCATCATCTCTTCCTCGTCCCACCCTCTCTCCCTCTCTCCCTCCCCCCCCCCGTCTTCTTCCCCTAGTCCACAGAAAGGGGGAGTTCTCCTCCCCTGCCACCTGCCCATAGCTTATCAGGTCTCCTTAGGACTGCCTGGATCCTCTTCCTAACAAGATAGACAGCAGAAGCTTGGGAAGAGAGGGAATAAGACGGGAGCCTCTTAAAGATGTCCTCTGAAAGACTCCACCCAACAGGGGATCGGAGCAGATGTTGAGACTCACAGCCAAACTTTGGGCAGAGTGCAGGGAGTCTTATGGAAGAAGGGGATGACAGAAGGACCCAGAGGGGGCAGGATCCCCGTGAGGAGACCAACAAAGCTAATTTGTCCTTTGCAAGTAGTTATCAGTTAGAAATAGCATCTTAGCTAGCGGTGGAGCTTGTCTCCATTACCCCGCTCAGCACTGGGATCCTGTCTGACCGGAACCTATGCAGGCTTGTGCTTTCTGCTGCGGTCTATGTGAGTTCATATGGGCCTCAGTCCTGTAGTGTTTGCAAGACAGTTTCCTTGGTGTCATCTTATCCTCTCTTATAAGCTTTCTTCCTCCTCTGCTACAGAGTTCCTTGAGCCCTGAGGGGAGGGATTTGATGAAGATATTTAGAACTAAGTAAGCACAAGTCTCCTACTCTTTGTACGTTGTCCAGTTGTGGGCCTCTGTATTAGTTCCCTTTGACTGCTAGAGGAAGCCTCGCTGATGATAGCTGAGTGAGACACTCATCTATGGTTATAGCAGAATGTCACTAGAAGTCATTTTATTGCTATGGTTCCTTTAACAGAACAACACTAGTTTTTTTTCCTCTAGGCCATGGTCTATCTAGTCTCAGGTTCTTGGCTACCTGAGCAGTGGCAGGCATGGGTTCTATCTTGTAGACTGAGCCTTAAATCCAATTAGAGGGTCGTTGGTTACTCTCAACATTTGTGCCACTATTACAGTGGCCGATCAGGCAGGCAAGTCACCACTGCAGATCACAAAGTGTGGAGCTTAGCTGATGGTTGCCCTTCTCTGGTAGCATGCAAAGTACCTTCTAGTACATGAACATTAGTCAGTAGGGATGAAGGCTCTAGTTTGACACCAGTTTGACTTCTTCGTGTTCAATGAGATATATAAGTGTTGTCTTCAGCAATAAGCACTAACCACAGTTTGTGGGGTGCAAACAATAGCTTTGACAATAGCCAGAGTAGTTTTGGGATTTCCATGGGCTCCCTTTGGCCAACAACTCAATTGGATGTGTCCCACTTCTGGCACTGGAAGTTTCATTTGGTGGTGAAAGATGTCTAGTTGAGGCATTATCTCCCCCATAATTTGGTGACTTCATATAGATTTATTTCATATACATACATAGTTTAAGAAACCGTAATGGGTTCATATAATCCTTCAAATTGCCCTTAGTGTTAGTTTTCTCCCTCACCCCTCTTTCCTCCTCCTCTCCCTTTAAGATGTGTTAATTCTTGAGTTTACAGTACAGCAATGTCTGAGAAAAGGTATGCTTAACGATAAAATGGTGTGTTAGGTACTACTCAGGGCTATAAACCTGAGGTGAGCAGTGGCAACTCCTGAGAAACACTGGCCATACAGTGACCATAACCAAAAAGCAGAGGAGGACTCCTTCAGGAAAAATCATCTTCCGGCCAAGGGGATTCTCCCTACCTCAGGACTCCAGGAAGCACAGAAAATAACAGCCAACACCTAAATCAGCCCAATGGGTAGAGGTCAGCGTAAAAGCTCAATCAACAAAAGACAGAGCAATATGGCATCTCCAGAACCCAGCCATCCAGGGGCGAACAGCCCTGGACAACGCAGCATAATAGAAAATCAAGAAGATGACCTTACATCTATGCTGATGAAGAGGATAATAGAGGAAACAAATAAAATACGTAAAGAATTAGAGGAAGATAAAACCAAACAGATCATGGCTATCCGTAAAGAAATGGAGGAAGATAAAGACAAGCAGATTAGGGCCATCCATGAAGAAATACGGGAAGATGCAGCCAAACAGCTTGTGGCCTTCAGAGAAGAAATAATTAAATCACTGAAAGAAATAAAAGGAACAGAGTTGAAGGAACTAAAAGAAAAAGAGGAAAATACAATCAGACAGGTGAAGGAAGTAAACAAAACAACTCAAGACCTGAAGATAGAACTGGAAAAATTAAAGAAAACACAAATGGAGGAAATAATGGAGAAGAAGAATTTAGGGAAGAAAACAGGAACTACAGAGGTAAGCATAACCAACAGACTACAAGAAATAGAAGAAAGAATCTCAGGTGTAAAAGATACAATGGAAGAAATCGATGTATCTGTCAAAGAAAATGTTAAATCTAAAAAAATCCTCACACAGACCGTCCAAGAAATCCAAGACAATATGAAAAGACAAAACCTAAGAATAATAGGTATAGAGGAAAAAAAAGACTCCCTTCTCCAAGGCCCAGAAAATATTTTCAACAAAATCATTAAAGAAAATTTCCCCAAGTTAAAGGAGAAGCCAATAAGGATACATGAGGCCTACAGAACACCCAACAAATTTGACCAGAAAAGAAAATCCTCCCGCCACATAATAATCAAAACAGTAAGTATACAGAACAAAGAAAAAAATACTAAAAGCTGCAAGGGAAAAAGGCCAAGTAACATATAATGGCAAACCCATTAGAATCACACCTGACTTTTCAACAGAAACTATGAAAGCCAGAAGGGCCTGGACAGATATCATGCAGACCCTAAGAGAACACAGATGTCAGCCCAGGCTACTATACCTTGCAAAACTCTCAGTCCTCATAGACGGAGAAAACAAGATATTCAATGACAAAAACAAATTTCAACAATACCTACACACAAATCCAGCATTACAGAAGACACTGGAAGGGAAAATACAACCCAAGAAAATTAGCTTCTGTCAAGAAAACACAGGAAATAATTAACCTTACTACAGTAAAACAAAAAGCAACCAAGCACACAACCTTATGAACACAGCCAACATCAAAATCAAAGGATCTAAGAGCCACTGGTCATTAATCTCTCTCAACATCAATGGACTCAACTCTCCAGTAAAAAGACACAGATTAACAGAATGGATACGTAAACAAAACCCAGCAATCTGTTGCATACAAGAAACACACCTAAGGCACAAAGATAGATATTACCTGAGGGTAAAAGGTTGGAAGACGACTTTCCAAGCAAATGGACCCAAGAAACAAGCAGGAGTAGCCATGCTAATATCTGATAAGATAGACTTTCAACCAAAATTAATAAAAAGAGATGGGGAAGGATACTTCATACTCATCAAGGGAAAATTCCACCAGGACGACATCACAATCCTGAACATCTATGCCCCAAATACAAGAGCACCCACATTTGTAAAAGAAACATTGATAAAATTTAAACCACATATACATCCCCACACATTAATAGTGGGAGACTTCAACACCCCACTCTCAACAAAGTACAGGTCAACAAAACAGAAATTAAACAAAGAAACAATATCTCTGACAGAGGTCATGAATCAAATGGACCTCACAGACATTTACAGAACTTTACACCCAAACACAAAAGAATTTACCTTCTTCTCAGCACCTCATGGAACCTTCTCCAAAATAGACCATCTAGTTGGTCACAAAGCAAGCCTCAACAGATACAAGAAGACTGAAATAATCCCTTGTATCTTGTCTGATCACCATGGAATAAAGCTGGACTTCAACAACAGAAATAGCAAAAAGTCTACACACACATGGAAACTGAACAACTTGTTACTAAATGACAGCTGGGTCAGGGAAGAAATAAAGAAAGAAATTAAAGTCTTCCTAGAACTCAATGAAAATGAAGACACAACATATCCAACCTTGTGGGACACAATGAAAGCAGTGCTAAGAGGAAAGTTCATAGCACTAACTGCCTTCAAGAAGAAATTCGAGACAGCTCATTCAAGCAACTTAATGGGCCACTTAAAAACCCTAGAAAAAGAAGAAGCAGACACACCAAAAAGGAGTAGACAGCTGGAAATAATCAAACTCAGGGCTGAAATCAATCAATTAGAAACAAATAAAACAATTCAAAGAATCAATGAAACCAAGAGCTGGTTCTTTGAGAAAATCAACAAGATTGACAAGCCCTTAGCCACGCCAACTAAAAGGCAGAGAGACACCACCCAAATCAACAAAATCAGAAATGAAAAGGGGGACATAACTACAGACACTGAGGAAATCCAAACAATCATTAGGACTTACTTCAAAAGTCTATATGCCACAAAATTTGAAAATCAAAATGAAATGGACAATTTTCTTGATAGATTTGACTTACCAAAGCTGAATCAGGACCAGGTAAATCAATTAAATAGTCCTATATCCCCCAAAGAAATAGAAGCAGTCATCAAAATTCTCCCATCCAAAAAAAGCCCAGGACCAGATGGCTTCAGCGCAGAATTCTACCAGACCTTCAAAGAAGAGCTAACTCCAATTCTCTTCAAACTATTCCACAAAATAGAAACAGAAGGAATATTACCAAACTCATTCTATGAAGCCACAGTCATCTTGGTACCTAAACCTCACAAAGACTTAACAAAGAAAGAGAATTTCAGGCCAATCTCCCTTATGAACATTGATGCAAAAATACTTATCAAAATACTTGCAAACCGAATACAAGAACACATCAAAGATATTATCCACTATGACCAAGTAGGCTTCATCCAGGTATGCAGGGGTGGTTCAATATACGGAAATCCATCAATGTGATCCACCATATTAACAAACTGAAAGAAAAAAAAAACACATGATAATCTCCCTAGATGCTGAAAAAGCATTTGACAAAATCCAACATCCATTCATGTTTAAAGTACTGGAGAGATCAGGGATACAAGGCACATATCTAAACATAGTAAAGGCCATATACAGCAAGCCTATAGCCAACATCAAACTGAACGGAGAGAAACTTAAAGCAATCCCACTGAAATCAGGGACAAGACAAGGCTGCCCACTCTCCCCATATCTCTTCAACATAGTGCTGGAAGTCCTTGCTAGAGCAATAAGACAGTTGAAGGAGATCAAGGGGATACAGATTAAAAAGGAAGAAGTCAAATTATCACTATTTACAGATGATATGATAGTATACATGAGTGACCCCAAAAACTCTACCAGGGAATTCCTACAGCTGATAAACACCTTCAGCAAAGTGGCCGGATACAAAATTAACTCAAAAAAATCAGTAGCACTCCTGTATACAAAAGACAAAAGGGCTGAGAAAGAAATTAGAGAAACAACACCCTTCACAATAGCCACAAATGACATAAAGTACCTTGGTGTAACCCTAACAAAGCAAGTCAAAGACTTATATGAAAAAAATTTCAAGTCTCTGAAGAAAGAATTAGAGGAAGATATGAGAAGATGGAAAGATCTCCCATGCTCATGGCTTGGCAGGATTAACATAGTAAAAATGGCCATCTTACCAAAAGCAATCTACAGATTTAATGCAATTCCCATCAAATTGCCAACACAATTCTTTACAGACCTGGAAAGAAAAATTCTCAACTTCGTATGGAATAACAAGAAACTGAAAATTGCTAAAACAATCCTCTACAATAAAAGATCTTCTGGAGGTATCTCCATCCCTGATCTCAAGCTGTACTATAGAGCAACAGTTATAAAAACTGCATGGTACTGGCATAGAAACAGAATGGTGGATCAATGGAATCGACAGAAGACCCAGAAATAAACCCACACACTATGGACACCTGATTTTTGACAAAGATGCCAAAACCATACAATGGAAAAAAGATAGCATCTTCAACAAATGGTGCTGGTCCAACTGGATGTCTACATGTAGAAAAATGAAAATAGATCCATACTTATCACCCTGCACAAAACTGAAGTCCAAGTGGATCAAAGACCTCAACATAAAACCAGACACATTAAATCGGCTAGAAAAAAAGTGGGGAATACCCTAGAACTCATTGGTACAGGAGAAAACTTCCTGAACAGAACACCAACAGCACAGGCTCTAAGAGCAACAATCAATGAATGGGACCTCATGAAATTGAAAAGCTTCTGTAAAGCAAAGGACACCGTCATCAAAACAAAGTGACTGTCTACAGATTGGGAAAGAATCATTACCAACCCTTTATCTGACAGAGGACTCATATCCAGTATATATAAAGAACTAAAGAAGCTGAAAAGCAGCAAACCAAGTAATCCACTTTAAAAATGGGGAACAGAGCTAAAAAGAGAATTCTCTGTAGAGGAATATCGAATGGCAGAGAAGCACTTAAAGAAATGCTCAACCTCATTAGCCATTAGGGAAATGCAAATCAAAACAACCCTAAGATTTCACCTTACACCCATCAGAATGGCCAAGATGAAAAACTCAAGGGACAACACATGCTGGAGAGGTTGTGGAGAAAGGGGAACCCTTCTCCACTGCTGGTGGGAATGTAAACTTGTACAACCACTCTGGAGATCAATCTGACGCTTTCTCAGACAACTAGGAACAGTGCTTCCTCAAGATCCAATCATACCACTTCTAGGCATATACCCAAAAGAGGCTCAAGTACACAAAAAGGACTTGCTCAACCATGTTTGTAGTAGCTCTATTTGTAATAGCCAGAAGCTGGAAACAACCCAGATGCCCCTCAACTGAAGAATGGATGCAGAAACTGTGGTACATCTATACAATGGAGTATTACTCAGCAATGAAAAATAAGGAAATCATGAAATTTGCAGGTAAATGGTGGGACCTGGAAAGGATCATCCTGAGTGAGTTGTCCCAGAAGTAAAAAGACAGGCATGGTATATGCTCACTCATATAAACATACAACATAGAATAAACCCACTAAAATCTGTACATCTAAACAAACTAAGCAAAAGAGAGGACCCTAACTAAAATGTTCAATCCCCATCCTGAAAGGCAAAGAGGATGGACATCAGAAGAAAAAGAAAATAGGAAACAACCTAGGAACCTGCTACAGAGGGCCTCTGAAAGCCAGAAGAAGAAAACAGGAAACAACCTTGGAACCTGCCACAGAGGGCCTCTGAAAGCCTCTGCAGTATAGACTGTCAAAGCAGATGCTGAGCCTGATGGCCAACTGATGGGCAGAGTGAATGGAATTTCATGTAAGAAGTGGGAAATAGTAAGAGCTGGAGGGGACGGGAACTCCACAAGGAGAGCAACAGAACAAGATAATTTGAATACAGGGAACTTCCCAGAGACTCATACTCCAACCAAGGACTATTCGTGGAGATAACCTAGAACCCCTGCACAGATGTAGCCCATAGCAGTTCAGTGTCCAAGTGGGTTACATAGTAATGGGAAGAGGGACTGCCTCTGACATGAACTGATTGGTCTGCTCGTTGATCACCTCCCCCTGAGGGGGGAGCAGCCTTACCAGGCCACAGTAGAGGACAATGCAGCCACTTCTGATGAGAACTGATAGACTAAGATCAGAAAGGAGAGGAGAACCTCCCCTATCAGTGGACTTGGGGAGTGGCATGCATGCAGAAATGGGAGGGAGGGTGGGATCGGGAGGGGAGGAGTGAGGGGCTTATGAGGGATACACAATGAATAAAGTGTAAGTAATAAAAAAAATAGTGTGTTAGGGACTGCCAAATTACATTGCCTTAGCTTTAGAATGGATCATAAGTCAATCCTTTCATTATCAGTTTGTATTTTTATCTTTAAAAAATGTTTTCCTGGGTCTGGGAATGGCTCAGTGGTAAAGAGTGCTCTAGAAGAGGACCTGTTTGGTTCCCAGCAGGCATGTCAAGCATCTTGCAACCCCCTGCAACTCCAGCTGCAGGAGATCTGATGTCCTCTTCTGAATTTTGTGTCGCCTCACTAATGTGTGCATGTATCCCTGCATATGTACATGAACACCCGTCACCTCTCCACACACACCACAAGTTCTTTATTGTAAAGGGCCTCATGGTTTTTTCAGTAAAAGTTGGCATACAGCTTCTAGCCTGCTCTTACTAATCTTGGTTTTTATATGAACTATTGGAGCTCAGGGCCCAATTATTTGCTAAGAGAAGAAAGTGTCTGGTTGCCAATCTATGCTCTATCTTAAATTCACACAGAAAGGCAGTAAGGCTCAGAGAAATTCTTTCACTTGCTCTGGTCACCACATCATACACTCTCACAAGTAGGAACAATGGAATTAAATGACATTGGCCATTGGTCTTCATCACTTTTTATTCTCTTTCTATTACATACTAACCTCCTCTTCCCCCTCTCTCTTTCTTCAGTCTCTTTTCCCCATCTCCCCTCCCCCAAATTAACCCCTATTTGCCTCCCCTCAGAAAAGAGCAGGCTTCCTAGGGACATCAATCATACATGGTCTAACAAGCTAAATAAAAACCAGGCACATACCATCACATCAAGGTTGGACAGGGCAACCAATTAGGAGGAAAAAGGTCCAACAAGTAAGCAAAGGAGTCAGGGACAGCCCTGGCTCCCACTGCTAGGATTCCCCCAAGAGGAATGTGCAGAGGACCTAGGTCAGACCCCCACAGGCTCCCTGATCTCTGTGGATCCCCATAACTCCCAGCCAGCTGATTCTGTGGGCTGTGTTCTTGTGGTATTTTCCTAACCCCTCCTAACTGTCCTTCTCCCCCACTGACCTCCTTGCAGGACTCCCTGATCTCCACCATTAGTTTGGCTGTGGGACTCTGCCCTTATCAGTTGCTGGATGTGGTCTCTCCAGTCCCTCTGATGATGATGATTCTGCTAGGCTCCAGTCCCAGAACACTCTGGAGGCAGGACAAACTGTAGGTTGGAGGTTTTGTGGCCCCACTGGAGGCCTTGGTTGGTTAGAGAAGATGGCTGCTCTGGCTCCATGCCTCTATTACCGGGAGTCCTGGCTGAGGTCACTCTCCTAGATTCTGTGGGGTTTCCATTGCACTAGATTTCCACCTTGCCCCCAAAATGCCTCCCCCTGCTAGTCCAGTTCATTTATCCCAGTATTTTCTCCCTCCCTCACTCCCACGTGATACCTCCCATTTCCAACCCCACCTGCACCCCATATATCCACAAAATCTGTTCTATTTCCCTCTCCCTGAAAGAGCCTTGTATCTCCCCTTAAGCCCTCCTTGTTACTTAGCCTCTCTGGATCTGTGGATTGTAGCACAATTGCCTTTTAACTTACAGCTGACATCCACTTATAATGAGTCCATACCATGTTTGTCTTTCTAGGTCTGGGTTTTCTTCATTTTAATGCACTGTCATGAACTCTTCAAACTGTCTTACCTCCTGGCTTCTCAGGCATTCCTCGCCCACCCCCTGCATGAGAGATGGAACAAATGGGAAATGAAATGCCACTGCTCGACCCTCCTGACAAGGAGGACACAGCTGCCCCATCCCCTGTAACTCTACTTGAACTTCCTTGCGCTGGTGATCAATAGAGTTCAGTCTGGGAAGAGGCAAGCCTGTGGAACAGTAGTGAAATAACAGGCAGAGTTTGCAAAGATGTGTGTTCTCTGAGTTGATAATTTGAACACTCAGAGAAATGCAGTGGTTCTCATGGTAACAGACCTGTGGTTTAGTCTCTAATTGGACAGTATCAGATTAATATGTAAAGACAGATATCCTAGGGAACGTCTTCCCTTCCCTTAATTGGAGCATTTTTAATGAAGCAATGATATGATGCAATTTAGAGGCACAAGGCCAAATTGACTAATTTGTTCTAAATATGTCAATGGGATGCAGACTCGCAAACTTCTTAACAATGCGCAGTGGGTCTGCCAGTCGCGTGAGAGCTTTGGTAGGGGCCTTTGATCCTGTGTGATTTGTGAAATGTTAAGTGTGATGCTTACTCCTGAACTCCCGGGCATTTCAAGTCTTCTTGATCTTCTTACACGTGAATTTAAAAGGGCTTCTGCTGCAGGTAACATCTGAGATAGCATTTGCCTTCTAGTGAATTTAATGAAAGAATAAGAGACATCATTCTTCCTCCAGGAATAGGTACTATGAATCTGCTAATGAAAGAGTCTTATCCAGGTGTGAGCTCAGGGGCTACAATGTTAGCACTTTGGAAGCCGAGTCAGGAGGATTGCTGGTTTGAGGAGGAGATTTCACATTCAATCCTCAACCACAGTCACATTAGAAAACATTGTCTTAAATCGTGTGCATGTGTGTGTGCGGTGTGTGTGTGCGTGTGTATATATGTGTGTGTAAGGGTATACATGTGTGCAAGAGTACATGCATGTGCATACATGGACATCTGGAGGCTCACTGTCAACTCCAAGTACTCCCTAGGTATCACCTGCCTTGCTTTTGAGAAAAGGTTTGTCACTAATCCGCAGTTTGCCAATTTGGCTAAGCTGACTGGCTAGTGAGCACCAGGGATCCACCTGTCTCTCTCTCCCTGTCACTGCGATAACCAGCACGCGAGGCCTTGTTTGGATATTTTGACGTGGCTTCAGGGGACCAAAGACGCGTCCTCATGCTTACTAGGCATTTTACCAATGGAGTCATCTCGAAATGCCAATTTACCCTTTTCCACAATTGACTTTAATCCACTGTGAAGTATTATTATACTTCACAAATGGGAATAAATGTGTTATTCCCATTTCGCAGAAGAGGAAACAAAAAAACTTAGAGAAATTCTAGAATTTGATAAAAAAAAAATCAAGTTAGCAGATGATTAAGAGGGCCTAAGAAGGGTAAGAACTCAAAAGGACAAGGGTGTACATGTAATAAATCACACGGATGAGGGAAGAAAAGGAGGGTATGGTTTAACCGGAGAAGAAAAAGAAATCAACTGGAAGTGATGAGGGGAGAAAATGGCCATGGAGGAAAATAAATAAGAGCAAAGAATCACACATATATGTGAAAAGATATCATGAACGAAGTCCATTAATCATAATATTATAATAATACTATTAATTTGACATCAACCTCAGATTAATTTTAAAAAAGGAAGGCGAGGGACTGGGAAGATGGCCCATTGTTTAAGAGTGCTTACTGCTCTGGTAGAGGACCTGAGTTTGGTTTGCAGCACCCATGTGGGGAAACTCACAATTACTCATAGCTCCTGCCCCAGGAGATCTGGTCTGGCCTGGTCGATTCACCCATACACAGATAAATGCACAGGTGCCATACAAATATACAAATATTTTTAAAAGGAAAAAAAGAGATAAGAGAAACATAATCTCAAAGCAAGATACTGCTTTCAGATTTCATTATCACATAACATCCTACACATAGATGCTTCAGCAGTCTAATTTATAGTTGACCATACATGGAAGTAATCATGGCATCTTCCTGGAGGTGAATGGATAAATAAATAAATAGAAATTCATTTCTACAGAGAAATATTTTGTAGTAATAAAAGCAAATGAGGTATCAACATGTGAGCAGACATGGAGGAAACATATGCACATTGCTAAATGAATGAGAAATGACCCCCATGGTCTCATGTAGTTCAACACTTAGTTCCTAGTTAGTGGAGATGTGTGAAAGGTTATGGAACTTCTGGGAGGTGGAGCCTCTCAGAGAAAGTACATGAGTGAAAGCTGGCTTTAAACTGTCATTGGCAGAATTCACTTCCAGTTTTTTTCTGTTTCCCTTGTGTATATGAAGATGTGATCAGTCGGTTTCCTGCTCCTGCCACCATGCCATGCCTGCCTCATTGTGACTGACTCTATTTCTTTAGAGCTGTAAGCTAGAATAAACTCCTTTCTTGTCTAAGGTGTGTTTTGTCACATCCCCTAGTTAGCTTCAGCTGTCAACTTGACACAGCCCTGAGTTACCTAAGGAGATCTCACCTCAAGGAGTGCCTCAATCAGTTTGGCTAGTGAGTTTGTCTGTGTGTGTTGGGGGGGTTGTCTTGATTGATAATTGATGTAGAAGGGCCACCCCCACTCTAGGTGGTACCATTCCCTAGTACAGAGACACTGGGCAGTATAAGAAATTTATTTGAGCAGCAGCTAAGCAGCAAACCAGAAGCAGCATTCCTCCACGGTCTCTGGTTCAGTTCCTCCTTCCAGGTTCTGTCTTGAGTTCCTGCTCTGACTTCCTTCAGAGACAAGCTAGGAGTGTAAGGTGAAATAAGCCCTTCCCTCCCCAAGCTGTTTTTTGGTCATAGTATTTATCAGAGAAACATAAAGGCAAAACAGGACACCCAGTAACAGAAAACTAGCTAACACAGAGGCAAATTGAGAGGCATTTAATATGAGTGCAACCACTTGGCATTCTGTAAGGATGAGGCTGTGGCAATCTTAAGAACAGTGGAGGGCTTGGGATGTAGATAAGTCGCTAAAAGCGCTTGCACAGCACACATGAAGCCCTGGGTTTCAACCCTAGCACCACATAAACCAGGTACAGTGGTGAACACTTGGAATTCCAGAACTCTGGAGGTGGAGGCAGAAGGATAAGGAGTTCAATTTTGCCTGTTTTTAGGGTTTTGTTTTGTTTATGTTTTTGTTTTTGAAATAGAAACCTAAATTTCCCCCCTCCTCCTCCTTCTTTCATCTTGGTTCCTTTGTATGCTTGTCCCATTCATTTGCTTTACACAAAACTATACTTTGTTCTTTTTGCTGTGTGTTGTTCATTATAATTTGAAGTGTCCCTCACAGGCTCATGCTATGGATGCCTGGTTGCTAGTGGCTGGTGTTATTTTGAGAAGCTGTGGAACCATTAAGGAAGCTGGGTCTGATTGGCAGAAGTCAGTGAGACCTTTAAAGGTTGTGTCTGACCCCTGGTTCCTATCTTGCTCTCTGCTTTTTAGTCTGCTGTGATGTCAATAGCTTCTGCCACATACTCTTGCTACCATGAACTGAGTTACTACATGATGCCTTCTCTTCAGTGATGACAGAAATCCTCTAAAATCGTTAACCAAAATAAATCTTTATCCCCCTAAGTTGTTCCTGTCAGGTGCTAATGTAAAAACAATTATTTCCATAATACACAAATGGGGGGATTCATTGAGTAGTTTCTATTATAAATAATGACAGCAGAAATTGTCCCCTATGATTTTAAAATATTTATTTTTATTGTTTGTGGATGTTTACTTGTTTGTGTGAGTGTATGTCCTTGTGTGAGTGCAGTGCTGCAGGAGGCCAGAAGAGGGCATCAGACTTCCTGGAGTTGCAGTTAGAGGCACACTTGAGCTGCCCAACATGGATGTTGGGATCTGTACTCTTATCCTCATAACAGAGCAACAAACACTCTCTATGTCTGGGGCATCTCTCCAGCATCCTCTCCTGTGTTTTTGTGTGTATATTTCTTCCTTTTTTTTCACTTAGGGATGCAGCTACTTAATTGTAGAGATACTTACGCTCACCTTATTAGCTTACTGGTAGGATCTTTTCTATTTCCTAGTTTAGTATCTTAAAATAATTTAATAAATATTTGTGAGATTTTTTTTTTTAATCGGAAAACTGGTCTTTTGAGGTTGTAGTGGTGATATGTTTTGTTCTGTTTGTTTATTTATTTTTGGGAGACGCTACACAATATAGGCAGTGGAAGGTTAACTGAAAAGAGAACTGCATGTCGCAGTTTCTACGGGGTCACCATCCATGCTGGGGTAAAACAACACTTTGGGGGACCCCAAACTCCTCTAAGTAACCCATTACTCATGCTCTATAAGTAACCCTAATAAACTTGTTGGTTTATCAAGGTGGACTTGGGTAGAATTGTTGCTTTGTTTTGTTGTGAGTACTGCATGTAGGCTGAATAGATATTAGTCATATTTCCCCAGGACAAGTTAATGCAGTAAATTCATTTCCAAATGTGGGATACAACAGAACTTCCTCTCCTGGCAGGAGGGCTTCTACTGCCTTCACTTGTACTTAAGTTATTAATTTCCTCTTTCAGTACTTTGGAATAAATTGGAGCCAGACATCTTTGCATCAAGATCCTTATGTGAGGGACCAGACTCTAAGCACTCATCAACTTGATCAATACAGATAGATGGCATTTTCCCATGCTAAGTTCAACCCTCTAGCAAGCACAGCACAGACACAGCCTTCATGATTGCTTATGGGTTTATCTTCTGTCGGTCTAAAGTACATGACATCCAATTTGACACTAGCCATATTTTTTAGAGCCATATTTCTCATGTACCTACAATGTAATAGGTACTTAATACTTAGCTTTTGATCATGAATGAATGAATGAATGCAGGTGAAGGTGTGTTAGAGAAAAAAACAATCATTTTATCTGAGGAGGCGAGGGCCAGCCAAGCCTTCTTGTTCCCAAGCACTTTCAATATCTAGAGGGCTGAAGATAATTAAATGGAAACCATCTATTCAACTGTTCTCCATGACAACTGCCCTTGATTGATGAGCCCTGAGGAATAGCCTGGCATGATTTCAATCTATCTGAGAGGATCACTACCAACCAGGGATTTTTTTCTGAGCTGATTTTTCTTAAGATCTGCAGATAATGTTGTCACCTAGTTTGACGGAATGACAATTTCCAATTCATCCCTCTGGTACCACTCACTTTTATCTGGCAGCTGGCATGCTGACTAAATGGCATTTTAGTGTGAACGCAATGGCATTGTGTACTGGGTATCTCTCTCCTCTCATCTAGTTTAAGAACATCTTTTTAAAGGAACAAAGCAAAATAAGAAAGGGTTCAGTCCAAACATTGTAATGTCTGTGATGGGGAATTGCAGAGTGATGCGGTGTTATGAGGGATCTCATAATGCATCTGGAAGACGTGAATCTTATTATACACTTGTTGAATATAACACATGGGACCACATTTCACTAGCTTGATTTATTTATAACCCTTGCATTACTATAGACAGAAATACTTGGATTTCTGGATCTAGCTGTGAATGAAGTCCTAACCCACCCTCTACTTCCAGCTTCCGTCCTGATCCTAGTGATGCTTCAGTTAGGAATGACCAGAGTGGGCTATTCTTCTGCAAGTTTATGGATCAACCTTCAACATCTCTCTTCAGAGCTATCTAAAGAATGCAAACATTGTGAGCTTGTTAAGAATGTATCTCCAGAATAAAAGAATCTGTGGGTTATCTATATGTCTGTCTGTCTATCTATCTATAGTTTGATCTATATATGCATATCTATCATCTTTCTATTAAGCTATCTCCATATGTCACATATATGTATTATATGCAAATAATATATAATATATTGATATCTATCATTCATCCATCTTGTGCCTATCTATCATCTATAAATTAATCAAATTATCTATCTATCTATCTATCTATCTATCTATCTATCTATCTACCTACCTACCTACCTACACAGGCAATGGCTTGTTTAATCATGGTGTCTAAGTACCCTGATCTACTCCTATCTTCACCCTGGAGTCTGTAGTAAAATTCAGTCTAGGTTCATAGTAATGAAAACAGAGGAGTGGAAGTTGTGATCCTGGAGATGAGAGAAGATGAGAGGAGCTGCTTAGTGAGGCAGGATAAAAGTTAGATGCCCTTCCATATTAAAGAGGGGCATCTATACCACCATTTTATAGGCTAATCTTGTAAAAAAAAACACCCTTACAAACCCACCCAGAAATGATGCTTCATCAACTATCTGACCACTCCATGGAGTACTCCAATCGTCCCATAAATTAACCCTGGCAACGGGTTTACTGAATGTGTCATCTCGCCAGGGAGTCAGTCTCTGCATACTTGTAATTTAACTTCCTGGTTTGTTTGGTTGTTTTGTTTTGTTTTTTTGTTTTGATGCTTTCTCTTTTCTAGCCCTTAGATGTTCCAGTTGCTAACTGAAGGACCTCCAGTACTGAGGGTGCCCTTGGTGTGGATGATATAGGTAGATAACCCTCCACCCCAAGATGAATCAACTTCTCCACCCTACCTGGAAGGTAAGTTCCACCCCCAACACTGGTGACTAATCATGTTCTGTCTCAAGTTCTAACCTGACCCTGCACCATGGCATATCTGTCCTGACACCCACATTCTTTTCCCCTTTCCAGACCAGAGAGAAGTCATAGTGTGGTGCTGTTTCTCACCTTCCTTTCTCTTGGAGACCTAAGGTTTCTCCAATTTATCAGGCATTTCTTACAAACCAGAAATTCAGTAGCTGCTTTAAAGATTCAAGGCCAATCTCACTTCAGCCAATAACATGCCTGAAGGAGGCCATATCCAGGCTTTCAGCTGGATATAACAGCTAGATATAAAAGCATAGTTTTCTTTCCAATGATACTTGCTTCAGGACAAAAAGCTAGGAGGGCCTGGGAATAGAGACAAGAATGAGTTCTTTCTCCTTTTGATAGATAAGATTATGGTGTCACCCTGGAGGTGACTTAGGTTCTGTGGTATTCTGATAAGGTAAACCAGGAGACATTTGAGTTGTACAAGAGTTTTAGGACACATCTCTCACTATAAATGGAATTTCTGATGAGATTACAAGGAAACTTCAATTTCAGGGCTAGAAAGAAAGAAAAGTCTTAGACAAACATTGTTGACTGTGTTGAATTCTTGCTTCTCAGCTAGTGAGAGGATTTGGCTAGACTTTAATATCAGTGCCTCCTTTCTTCTCATGTCTCTTCTATATTCCCTTTATTTTTACCCACCTTACCAAGGTAAGTTCAACACACACACACACACACACACACACACACGTGTAGGTGTGTTCATCCACACATGTACATGTAGAGGTTAGAGGTCAATATCAGTGGTGTTTCTCTATCACCCTCAACTATAAATTTTGAGACAAAAATCTCTCACTAAACTTGGAGCTTACCATTTGGCTAGGTGTGCCCAGGATTCACCTGTTTCTATCCACCGCCCACCATTACAGCTGCAGATACATGCCACCACACTCTGATTGTGTGGGGTTCTGGGGATCTGAACTTCGGTCCTCATGTTTGTACAGGAATCACTTCACCCACTAGGCATCTCCCTAGAAACGTGAACAGCATATCCTCATATCAGACTAAGAATACTACTATGTCAGGACAGGCGGACTTAGACCCAGATGTGTGACCCAGAATTCCTTAAAAGAGGAAGAAGTCAAGACTAAGTAGAAGGGTTTTACATTCCAGACCTGGTGCTCTTTGCGTGGTGCCATGAAATCTCCATCATTTCAGCCATCTGCCTAGGGGACTGGCTTGCAAGTGTGCTCCAGACTGCTAAACACACCGTTAGCAGTGATGTACAGGTCTAAGTTTCACTGTGGTGGGCTGTGAAGGCAACAGCTTTGCCTTCCTGATTATGTTTTGCTTAGGTTAGAGTGAAAATTAATTCCCATTCCCCAAACAACCATCCCCTACTGGGAAGGAAAGATAATACAGATGAGCTAGTGCCGTGTGCTAAACTCACCACATACCGGGTACTGTCTATGCATGGAAGCTGTGGCCTGCTGTGTTACATGCTCTTTCTGGGACATACTATGTGCCATCTGCCTTCTGTCTTCTAATTCTATGAGGTATACTTTCAGTTCGTGTGTGTGTGTGTACATGTGTCTGTGTGCATATGTGTGCATGTGCAGGTTTACATGTATCATGGCACATGTGTGGGGGTCAGAGGACAACCTTGGACATCAGTCCCCACCTTCTACCTTGTTTGGTACAGGCTTGTCTTGTTTCCTGCCAGGCTAGCTGGCCCACAAGCTTCAGGGAGTTGCCTGCCTTTTCTTCCCATCTCCCCATAGGAGCACTGATGACAGATTGTGAACTACCTTGTCTGACTTTATATGAAATTCTCATGCTGGTATGGCAGGTGCTTTCCCACTGACCCGTCTCCTCAGCCTCTATGAGCCATACTTTAATGTTTCTATTCTAAGGTTGATAAAATAAAGACCTGCATTCAATGACTTGCTCACCACCACATATGAAATAAAGAACTCATGAAATTAAACACCCATTAAACCAAATAACCCAATTAAAAAAATAGGGTACAGAGCTAAAAAGAGAATTCTCAAAGGAGGAATCTTGAATGGCCTAGAAGTACTTAAAGAAATACTCAATGTCCTTAGTCATGAAGGAAATGCAAATCAAAACGATTCTTAGATTCCATCTTACACCCATCAGAATGGCTAAGATCAAAAAACAGGGTGACAGCACATGCTGGCAAGGATGAGGAGCAAGGGAAGCACTCCTCCACTGCTAGTGGGAGTGCAAACTTGTACAACCACTACGGAAATCAGTCTGAGGTTTCTCACAAAATTGGGACTAGTTCTACTTCAAGACCCAGCTATACCACTCCTGGGCATATATACCCAAAAGATGCTCCACCGTACCACAAGGACACTACTCAGCTATGTTCATAACAGCTTTATTCATAATAGCCAGAAACTGGAAACAACCTGGATGTACCTCAACCAGAGAATAGATAAAGAAAATGTGGTACGTTCACACAATGGAATACTACTCAGCTATTAAAAACAAAGGTATCATGCAATATGCAGGATGGAACTAGAAAAGATCATTCTGAGTGAGGTAGGTCTGGGCTACCAGACCTAGAAAGACATGTGTGGTATGTACTCAATTATAAGTGGATATTAGCCATAAAGCAATCTAGAGACTGAAAGAAGCTAAGGAGGACACAAGGAAGGATGCTTGAATCTCACTCAGAAGAGAAAATAAATATTTGAAGTAGATGAGGGGAGGGAACTGGATGGAAGAGGGGGTGGAGAGCAGGTTGTGGAGAGGGGGCTAGGACTGGGAGAGAGAATATAAATTGGTGCGGGGCATCTCTGGGACAGAGGAGGCTCTGGGGAGTCTCTGGGGTGACTCTAGCTGAGAATCGTAGTAGTGGGGGTTAGGAAGCCTGAAGTTGCCACCTCCAGTAGCCAGGTGGGACTTCCAGTAGAAGGAGGGGGACACAACTCCCTCATAAAACCTTAGACCCCAAATTTGTCTCCCCTACAAGCTGTGCAAATGTAAAGATGGAGCAGAGGTTGAGGGAATGACCAACCAATGACTGGCCCAACTTGAGACCCACCCCATGGGAAAGAACCAGCCCTGTCACTATTAATGATGCTCTGCTCTGCTTGCAGACAGGAGCCTAGCATAACTGCCTTCTGAGAGGCTTCATCCAGCAGCTGATGGAAACAGATGCAGAGACCCATAGTCAAACAATGGGCTGAGCTATGGAGTCCTTTAGAAGAGTGGGAGGAAGGAGAGAGGAAGCTGTAGGGGTCAAGGACACTACAAGAAAACCTACAGAGTAAACTAACCTGGGCCCAAGGAGGCACACAGACTGAACCATCACCAATCAATCAATCAATCAATAAATAAACAAACAAACAAATAAATAAATAAATGGCATGCATAGGCTAGACCTAGACCTCCTACACATATGCATCAGAAATACAGCTTATAGATCACATGGGTCTCCTAACAATGGGAGTAGGGGCTGTCTCTGACTCTGTTGCCCACCTCTGGGTTCCTTTCCTCTAGCTGGGCTACCTTGTCTGGCCTCAATGGGAAAGAATTCCCTTGGTCTTCTGAAACTTGAGGTGTCAGGGTAGGTTGGTACCCCTTGGGGGCCTCCCCTTCTCTGAGAGGAAGGAGAAGGGGGAGTAGGAAAGGAGGAGGGAGGGGACTGGGAGAAGAAGAGGGAAGGAGCTGGGATCAGGCTGTAAAGTAATTAAAAAGAAAGAGAGAAAGAAAAAAGAAAGAGAGAAAGGAAGGAAAGAAGGAAGGAGGAAGAAGGAAAGAAAGAAAGAAAGAAAGAAAGAAAGAAAGAAGGAAGGAAGGAAGGAAGGAAGGAAGGAAGGAAGGAAGGAAGGAAAGAAAGAAAGAACCCACTGGGCAGATCAGTTCTTACCCACATGGGTTCAAGTTTTTTTCTTTCTTACTCAGAACTGTGTATTCTTTTTTCTAGTACTTTCTTAGCACTGCTCAAGAGACAAGAGCAAAGAGCTTAAGAAAGGGAAGCCAAGAACCTCTCTCTAGTTTGCAGATTTGCTTCTGCGGTCTCATTGTTTTAGTCAACCTTAGGATGACTGATTTATACTGGCTAAACCCACAAGAGGCTGATGTAAAAGACACCATGACACTCTAGTCCCTTGTAAAAGAGTGTCCAGAATTCTCATATTCGCTCTGTAAGCCCTAGAGCCTGACAGGTAGAATGTTTGAATGTAAAGCTTCTTGCTAGATACAGGATCAGATCAGGGTCAGGGACGTGAGGATTCTTACAATTCGCAGCTGATCCTGAGAGACTTCCAATTTTGTGGGAGTATCTCAGTATTTTTTTCATCCCTCTTTCCACTTCCCCACTCCTTTCTTTTTCTCCCCCCCTCCCCTCTTCCATCCTTCTTTTCTTTTCCAGATAGGGTCTCCTTATGTAACCCAGGCTCACCTTATGCTCCTCCCGCCAGACCCTGCAGTACTAAGATCCCAGGTGGGAACTGCTGTATTCTGCTGATTGTCTTTCAAAAAACACAACTATGTATCATCAACAAGCTTTAGCCATTGTTTTATGAGCGTGTTTCATATCCTCCTCTATTTCTTTAGAAATATCTTCTGCAAATGCATTGTTGCAGCTGCTTTGGTAATAAGGTGCTTTGATATACCTGTATAGTTGATTTTAGGACCATATCTTACTAATTTAGCTTAGAGACCCTGTGCCCTCCACTGTGAAACCACATATACTAACCTTATACATTAAGCCTGTTTTTCCTTTCAAAGGTACATATATATGTATGCAGATATATACATATATGTATATATATGCATATAGAGACAAAGAGATGATACATATATGTATATATACATACATATGTATACATGTATACATACATATATATCTATATGTATCTATATAGATACATATATGTCTCATCTCTTTGTCTTTTATCTAGCATCTATCTAGTATCTATCATCTATTTATCTATCTCTATCATTTATTATCTATATATGTATTTATCATCTATTTATATCTATCATCAATCTATTTGTTTGTCTATCTATCATCTATCTGTCAATCATATACCATCTATTGGTCTGTCTACCCATCATCTACCTGTCTATATATCTATCCACCATCTATCCATCTATTATCTATCTATCTATCTATCTATCTATCTATCTATCTATCTATCTATCTATCCATTGTATACATGTCTATATATCTACCCATCATGTATCTACCTATTATCTATCTGTCTGTCTATCTATCTATCTATCTATCTATCTATCTATCTATCTATCTATCTATTTACCTACTTCATCATCATCATCATCTATTACATTTTGTCTCTGCAGATTTTCTTCTAGAGTCATAGGTATTACTTTAGCCCTAAATTCTCTTGTTCAGAGGCACAGTGTGTGTTGTATTTTCAGTGCAGAGGATGGAACCCACAGCCTCAGGCATGCTAGGGCACTTCTCTCTACCACTGAGACACATTCATACCTCGTAAAATCTGTTTTAACATTTTAACAGATGATTGAGACAGTGCTGAGGTCGTATTCTGATCACGGGATACATGTGTATAATCCCAGAACTGGGAGCTAAGGGAGGAAGATCTTAAGGCTCAGGGAAGCTCTGGCTTTGTGACAAGAAAATAATAATAATAAAAAATATAAAGGTGAAAGAGTAGTTACTTTGTACACACATCTGGGATGAAATGACAACTTAAATAACAAACAAATGAAGTGCCAACATGACAGTTCAGAAGGTAAAGGTGTTGGCTACCAAGCCCGAAGAGCTGGATTTGAAAAATGAGGCCAACACGGTGGAGGGAGAGCACCAGCTCCCACAAATTGTCCTCTCACTTCCACACATGTCAGGTCATATTGACAATAAAGAAACTAGCGCAGTCCCTGACAGAAGGCTGTGATGACGTTCTTCTTTCTTAGCAACTACATGTATTTTACAATTATGGGTCCAAGCGGACTTCATTTAAGACATGATATTATTAAAGTGCTCCCTGGAAGTGACCAAAGCCATTGCCCTGGCATCAAGACTGCTAATAGAAATCTGAAGAGGCAGTTAGAGATCTATTTCAATTGTAACCTCTGCCAGGGGTTAGCTGCGTAACCCAAGGCTTCAGCCCCTTCATCTGTCAAACACAAACTCTTTCTGTCTTTAAGATTCTATGACTTTATCATAACTGATCAACTAAGCCTTAGCAGGCCCTTTAATAGACAGCTTCAAACATGCACTTTCCAGAATCCACTCGGGGGGAAATCGTGTGCCTGTAAGTGAGAGCTTATTACTTAACACTGGGAAGCAGACCAGAATCTCTTCCCCAAAGTGAGATTTACTTTAAGCTTAAGTTATTTTTAAAAGGTAGACAAAAACCCATGATATCATCCCTCTATTAATTTGCAGATGTAAAAAAGATTCCCACCAGTTCTGAATCTTAGATAAATACACAATATAATCACAGCCTCTGCAGAAAGGTATCAGATGTGAGACAGCTCCTAAGGGCGCAATGTGGTACTTTCTGAGGAGGCGGTACACTGGATCTTTTGATGCTGCCAGGGTTGGCAATTATGGTTCATTTTCTATTTTCCGTCTCAGAACACTTTAGAATTATCTCCATTGTGGTCCAACTGTCAGAAAGCACAGAACTGGGAGAGTTCTCACACTACAGTCCTTACAGCTATTCACTGCTGGAGCCTGTCCGTGCGTGGTTACTAAGTCTCCTTTGTGTCGTGTTAACGCTAAGTGCAGTGTTCTATGCAGACATATTCGTAGGCATCATCTCAGCCTTTTGGTTATTATCAGGTGATACAAATAGTCAGATAATTTCAGGGCAGTATAATGTTTCTGTGAAGGAGACATCCAGGACTGGGGAACAGATTCAGTGAATCATAGCACATCTATTAAATTAAATACTACCTATCAATTAAACACTATTCTGTTGAAGATTACTTAATAGGGTTCATTTTTTTTAATTCCCTAGTGAGTGATGAGTGAAAAGAATCAAGATACAAAATTCTACGAGGTATAAATTTGCTGATTACTGAAAATTTTCTTTGAATGGGAAATAATCCTTCCAGGGTGGGTAAGGGGGTGTGATTCATAAGATCCAGGAAGTCAACAGAACTTATAAAGTTTCAGAAGTAAACAACTAGCAGGTCTTAGAAAGTTTCTGAATCTTACAAGATTCACAAGGTCCCTCCCCAAAGTTATATATGGTGACAGTTGCTGGGAAGAGAAGACTGACTAGTTAAGCTGCCTGCAAGTCATGAAGAGCTCGAGCGGTACAGCTCTGACAGATCATCACTGGTACAGAGTTTTTTTTTTTTTGTGTGTGTGTGTGTTTGTTTGTTTTTTTTTTTTGGTGTTACAGCTGCCTTTGGGTCACCCATGTTTCTATAAGTCACCCCTCACCCATACTCTGCAAATAATTCTGTTGTTCAGACTGCCCTCTGAGCGTGTTGCCATCATAGTCTGGCATTCGGCTGAACTTTTCCAGCTAAGCCGACTTACTGTTGACATTCCCTCATAGTAAGAAAGGATGGACTGGGTCATATGTAGCCACCCCTCCCAAACAGTTGTATGCAATTTTGCCCTAAAATTGCACATGGCCTTGGGGGTCTCAGAAGGGCTGGAGTGTGTGGGGAGAGGAGAACTTGCGGAAGGAGTTCCATCTACACAGCCACAGGAGAGTCATCATTGACTGGTACGGACCTTTCCGTGTGGCTGCTGTAGGTTACCCATGTTTCACTTTGTAGCCCTTCACCCATTTCTCTATGTGGAAGTCTAGTAACTTACTGCTTCCCCACAGTTAATTAGGTGGAATTCTACCTTGGTTTGCTTTGGATACTACAGAAGTAGGGTGTGTTTATGTCTCTGACAGAAGAGGAATTTTAGCAACAAGCTTTAATAAACCCATTGGTTTGCCATGTTGGACTTTGATGGAATCATTGCATTGGTCTGTTGTTCATTCCCTATCTGTGTGAGTACATGTGTGTATGATATTTCCCTAGGAAAAAAAATCACACCTAAAAACCTATCCTCTATGTGTTATACTCTCTATCATATTTGTCATATTTGTATATATATATATATATATATGACAAATTCATTCATAACTTACATGTTTATGGAAATGAATAAAGAGAACAGCTAATAGCAAGTATTTCTTGAACTTTCATTTTAAAATATTATGTTCTAAATACAATGTCAAAGCCTTTATATACCATATGTATAATAGTTAAGTGTGATTGTCATCTTGTTTGGTGTGAGAGACACCTAGCAGATTTGTAAAGCACATTTCTAAGTAAGTCTCTGGTGGCATTTTCAAGGACTATTGGATAAAGAATGTTTTGACCTCATTAATAGTTTAATCCATTGGTTTATTTAAAATTTAAATAGACTCTTAGTAGATGGTGCAACTGTAAAAGAAAGCCTGTTTATAGGAAGTAGGTAACTAGGTATGATGGCTAACGTTTTTTTTTTTGTTTGTTTGTTTGTTTCTTCCTTAATCCAGCTATCACACAAATAACTGAGACTCTTTCATATTTGTTTAATAATAAGCTTCACGACATAATAACTGAGCAGTTATTACTCTATTCTTAACCCTCTACCCTAATTTTCTTTCCTTCCAGCATGCATTTCTTACAACCCATATTTTCTAGCTTTCCCTGCTCTAGCTTTCTCTCCTGGACATCTGCACATTACTGAATCATTTCTTTTCTCTTCTAACTCCTTCTGCCCTGCCTTGCAGGAAGTCCATCCCTATTTTCTTCCCTGCTCAACAATTGGTATAAGCTGCTTTATTGGTATATCAAGGGACAAATGGGGAGCAGTGTTTATACAATATTGAGACAGGAGATTACCAGAACAAGGATCGCAACCAGATGCAGAGGTGGTGGTGGAGGGGATTACAGAAATCAGCGTTTGAATTATACAATAACCTGTGCCTACAAGCTAATCAAATTATTTGAAGAAGACCCACCCTAAATCAGGGCCACACATATGGTAGCAGCC
>NW_026590062.1:21145026-21205753 GCF_907164565.1 Psammomys obesus | reverse complement strand
TTGAAGAAGACCCACCCTAAATCAGGGCCACACATATGGTAGCAGCCGACATAAAAGGACTTGAAAGAAGGAAGCTTTGCATTTTGCCTGCTTCCCCTCCCTCTTCGTGGCAATCCTATTGCCTTTGCTGGCATTCCTTTGCTGGAATCAACTGCTTTAGGATTCCAACAAAGAAGATCAGCAGTTCTTCATGAATCCTCTGGGATACTGTGCCATGTTGGGAATGCTGAGATCTGCAGCCTCCTGAACTCAGCAATTCTGAGATTCTTTCCAGAGTTACACAGTCATTGTTGGACCACTAGGACCACATCCAGTAAGCTGTTACAACACAGTGTGTGTGTGTGTCCATTCTATTAGTTTTCGCCCTTATGAACACACTCAGAACATATTCTGTGGGGCTACATCTTGTCCCAGTCCTTTCCCATTCCTTCTCTTCTCTACTTTTTGTCTGCTGTGAAGAAATGAACCCCCTAAACCCCAAACAAAACAAATATTTCCTCCTTTAAGTTTATGTTGTTAGGGTTCAGGAATAATCCACAAACCACTCAGACACTAGTCTCAGTCAGTATCAATAGTTTATTGAACGCATACCCTGAGGCTGATCGATCAGGGATGCATCCTAGACTTGGAAGCGAAAACTGAGATTCTGGAGGCTTCTTTTATGCTTAGAGTCTGTTTATAAAGGCAAAACCCACAATTAACTGATACATGTGGGGAACATTCCAGGGTGGTCAGCTCTGACCCAAGTTGTTTTGGCTAACTAGACAAAGCGTGTCTAACTAACCTTTAATTTGATTGGTCCTAAGTGGTGCTTTGCGTTCTGGGCAAGCTGTGCTTATCGTTGAAGAATTTCCAGGATTAGCAAGGCCACAGAGTATGACAGGAAAAACAAAATCATTGAACATAAACAGAGTATGTGGTCAACTTGACCCTACAGAAAGATTTCTCTATGTCAGTATCAACAACATGAAATGGTTGATGGGCCTGGAACAAAATGATTACAGTTATGCTAAAGGAGCAGGTCTCAACAATGTAAGGTATTTTGTCATAGCAATAAAAAAATAACCATCACAGCAAGACATATAAATTCTAACTTTTCTTTAATGTGAGTTAAATACAAAAGACTGGATCTAAAATGTGTTTGTGTAAACAATAAAAGTGAGTAGGAAATTCCATGTACTTTCCCCGAAGCTTCAGGCTGTGACACAAACCTGATTGGGGGCCCTATTTAACCAGTGAAAAGTAGCTGCCACCCTGAGGTTTGCATTTATAAGTATCTGCTTAGATTTTTAATTTTTTATTGTAGTTTAAAAAAAAAAAACCCGGTGTGATGTCATTCATACTTTCAATGCACACTGCAGGGTTGATATAAGCAAGCATGTATGGTGGAACTGGAGGATGCTTTCCTCTTGTGTAGAAGCTTTTTAAAAAAATAATTAACTACCTAATTAATGAAATAATGTGTGTGTGCTCACAAGCACGCACGCGCACGTGCTTTCGAAGGTGGGTACCTGCGTGTCTTGTCTGAGGAAGCAGTGTGGCTCTTGTTTCTGCATTATGCAGTCCAGGGTGGATGACTTGCCTGCTCCGTCTCTCATCTTACTGTAGGGTGCTAGATGTGAATCTTGCGGATTCTTTCACTTTTAATTTTATTTATTTGTTATGGAGTTTTTTTTTTTTTTCTTTATTGAGAAAATTAAGACTTGGGTACACCAAGACCAATTTCTGGGAGGACAAGGAAAAATCAAAACCCGCAATAGGAAACTGAAGAATTCTAGGCTCTTCATAATTGATCTTTTGAAACAAAATATCCTGTTAAATTTGCAGCTTGTGCTTCTTGGTGCTCTCCATAGGACAGAACAGTAAGTCTAAAGACCTTGAGTTGAATTCCACAAGGGTTTTTTGTTGTTGTTTTTGTGTTTGTTTTTCTTCACTTGGCTTTTGACTCTTCCTTTTACCTTGTTGGAGAGGCAGCAGCCAACAGTGCTCCCCTTCTGGGCGGCCTCTTTCTTGCTGTGATGAGCACGCTGAGTGCCACAGCTCCGTCCACCTGGGGACTGAGGGACCCAGGGGACGCCATCACGTGCTGCAGCCAGCGCCAGCGTGGAGGCAGTGAGGGGCCCCAGACAGAGCGCCTGCCAGCTTGAAGGGCAGGATGAGGGCTGCTGATGAGGAAGGCCTGTTTGTACTGAGCAGCAGCCCAGGTGCGACAGCAGCGGTCCCAGCTCCAGGTTCGCATGGCTGAGGGCTCACCTGCAGACTGGCAGCTGCCAGCCAGCCCTTCTGGGCAGCACCAGCCCTTCTAGCTGGCTTTTTTAATTTTTTATACCTGTCTTATTTTTTTTTATTAATTTTAATCTTTATTATTTTTCACAATTTATTCATTATATATCCAGATGGAAGCCCCTCTTCCTCAACTCTCCCACCCTCCCTCCTTCTTCTCCCCCATCTCCTTCCCCTAGTCCTCTGAAAGGGGGGGTTCTCCACCATTGCCTTCTGCCCATAGCTTGTTTAAACATGGATTCTGGGGTTCACAGTAGGTCATCCATCTTACATGGCAGGTGCTTTCACCTCCTGAGTCATCTCCTTAGTTTAAATGATTTTGTACTCACTATATGGAAGATCTTTTGTTTTTTTCACCCTTTGACCCTTGATAACCAATTACTCTATTTTTTGCTTTTTTATCTTTTTAGTACATGGTCAGAATCCAGCTATGTATGATGAGTTTACCACTCAGCACTCTGTCTTCAGTGTTCCTCCAAAGTGCCAAAAATAATTAGAATTTCCTTCTTTTAAAGGCTGAATAGTATTCCACTGTAAACATTTTATTCATATATCTTTCCATAGACATTTAGGCTGCTCATATATATGGGAAAGATAAAACACATGTATTGTCTTCTATCAAAAGAAGAGAAAACTCCATTTAAAAACATAATGAAGCTGCTTGGCAGAAATTCAAGTTTCTCCAAAGTCAGCTCTTGATGTCAAAACACCTGCTCACGGCTGCCCCACAATTGCATTCTGCTCGGTAGCTTCAAAGTGATGATGTGAGGCCCCAAACTTAGCTCTCTCTCAATCTCTCTCTCTCTCTCTCTCTCTCTCTGTGTGTGTGTGTGTGTGTGTGTGAGTGCATGAACGGACCTTATTTTTTATTTCAGTTTATTTACTTTACACCCCAAGGGTGTCCCTCCCTCCTTTTCTCCCAGTCTTTCCTTTTCCCTCCTTCCCCCTTTCCTTCCTGTTCCTCCAGAAAAGGGGAGCTCCCCCCATATCAACCCTCCCCAGCACATCAAGTTATACCAGGACTGAGCATATCCGCATTCCCTGAGGCCAGGCAAGGCAGCCCTGCCAGGGGGAAGTAAGAAGCAAGTCAAAGGACATTGTCAATAGAACGAAATGGCAGCCTACAGATTGAGAAAAGATCTTCAACAACCCTACATCAGACAGAGGGCTCATATCCAAAATATAGAAAGAACTTAATAAATTAAACATCCACAAATCAAATGATCCAGTTTTAAAAATGGGGTACAGAGCGAAACTGAGAATTCACAACAGAGGAATCTCAAATGGCTGAGAAACACTTAAAGAACTGCTCAATGTCCTTAGCCATCAGAGAAATGCAAGTCAAAATGACTCTAAGATTCCATTTTACACCAGTCAGAATGACTAAGATCAAAAACTCAAGTGACAACACATGCTGTCGAGGAAGTGGAGAAAGGGGAACCCTCCTCCGTTGCTGCTTGGAGTGCAAACTTGTACAGCCTCTCTGGAAATCAATCTGGTGCTTTCTGAGAATACTGGGAATAGTTCTACCTCAGGACCCAGCTATATCAGTCCTGGATATATATAAAAGATGCTCCACCATACAACAAGGGTATTTGCCAAATCGAGTTCATGGTAGCTTCATTCGCAATAGCTTCAGCTTCCCGACAATTGCATTCTGCTTAGTAGCTTCACAGCCATGGACGATGTAAGAGTGTGGGGGCCAGCTCTGATCATTCAGAGCAGAGGTTCCCAACCTTCCTAATGCTGTGACCCTCTAATACAGTTCCTCACATTGCGGTGACCCCCAACCATAATTTTTTCCTGCTACTTTATAACTGTCATTTGCAACTCTTAAGAATCATAATGTAAATATCTGATATGCAGGCTATCTGATCTGTGACTCCCCAGAGGGATCAAGACTCACACACTGAGAACCACTGCCTTAGAATCAGGCACAGACAGGACCCCTTTGCATTGTAAATAAAAACCCAGCACCCCTCCCCCCACACCCTGACTGCTGTATTTGCATAGCTACCACCCTCCTACAGGAGTGAAAATTTTCGCTTTGCCAAAATACTTAGGACTGTGTGGGCATTTTTTTCTTGACTCTAGATATATTTCTTACTACTACCTTGTTCTTTAGACCTGCATTTTAAGGAACATGCTTATCCCGATTTAAGTTATTTGGGGTCGAAGCCCCATTCCCAGAGTTGAGTGATACAGGACGGTTCTTTTTACTGTTTTGAGCAGCTAATTTACTGCTCTCGACAGCTGCTGTTCTAGCATACCTCCCCACTGATAGGGCACTGCACCAGGGTTCTCGTTTCTCCACATCTTCAGTTACACTTGTTAACTGATTCATTCATTAATCAGCTCCCTAATTATTTGTGTTAATAGTGGCAGGCACTTCTTGGGAGAACCACGGTGTTGGGAAGAGGGGGAAGGGGTTTCAAGGACAGCTAGCTGTTTGTGCCAGGCGGGGTCAGGCAAGAATGTTCCAGACTCCCCATGACCATTTAAACACCCACAGGCAGTGCTTAAGAAATTTCCCGAATCCTCACATAGCTGCCAATACTTGGTATTGCTTCACTTCAAATGTTTTGACAGTGTGACATCTCTCTGATTATTGTTTAGAATCTTTCTGTGGCTTCGTGGGCTGCTCATGCTGTGTTATTTTCCTGTGAGATAGCTGCTTCTAATTTTTGCCATTTTTCTGGCAAGCTGCTTTTCCAATCTGAGTTGTTAAAAGTTCTCTGTTTGCTCTGAATATTAGCTCTTTTAAAAATATGCACCTCTTTCTTTATGGTTTTTCTTTATATTATATTAGGGCTTAAAAAAAAACTGAGACAGGGTACCATTGTATTCTTAGAAGGGCCTTGAACTTCTCATGTAGCTGAGAGTGACCTTCAACGTCCCCTCCTCCTGCCTCCGCCCAGGACCTGGGATGATAGATATGCACCACCAAGCCCAGTTTACGCAGTGGTTGGGATGAAGCCAGGACCTGTGCATTCTGGGCAAGCTTGCTGTCAACTAAAGAACAGCCTCAGCCCCAGATCACAGCCTTCAGTACAGCAGTCCCAACATTAGAAATGTTGAAGTGTGCAGTGTGTTCAGTTGGGCTCCGGAAAATGAAAATTATTCCCCACTCTGAAACAATCCAGATGGTCTCCTAAAACTTCTAAAAGTTTTCCTCTTTTCATAGTACACAGAACAGTTAAAACACAGGGACACAGCTTAATCCTGTTAGAGGTGTAGAAACTCGTTAAGAGAGAGAGAGGCATAATTGGAGAAAGCTGGTAATTAAGGGTGTGTCCTTGGGGGCTCCATTTTGTTGGGGTCCCTTCCTGGTGCTGCTCTGTTCCAATTCCTGTCTGCCAGGACAGACTAAAGCCTCTGAACCAGCAGCAAATTCTGTCTTTCACTCCTTAGTGGCTTGTGTGGGCATGTATACATGGCATGAGGCCAGGATTCACTGCTCCTATGTGGATACATGGGTGTATCAGCACAGATACATGTCAGAGTTGACTTTTCCTCACTGCTTAACAACTGTAGGTTTTGGTTGTTTTAACATTGAGACGCTTTGACAGCTCATGAGCCTATTTGCTCTCGGTGCCGGTGACACATGTTCTGAGTTACAGCTTCATGGTAAACATTTGTTTTTTGAATAAGTTCAAATTTTCTAGGACACATGATGAATCAACTCTGGCTTGGTCCTCATTACATATTTTGCATTAGAAAGTCTCAAAAGAACTTTCTTTCTTTCTTTCTTTCTTTCTTTCTTTCTTTCTTTCTTTCTTTCTTTCTTTCTTTCTTTCTTTCTTTCTCCCAACTTAAATTGGGAGAGTGTCTTAGTCACTGTTCTAATGCTGGGAGGAGACATCGTGGTCAAGCCAAGTTATAGAAGAAAGTGTTTAATTAGGGCTTACTTACAGTTGCAGACCTTTGCTCCATTATCACCCTGTTGAGGAGCATGGAGGCAGATAGGCAGGCATGGTGCTGAGAAGCAGCTGAGAGCTACTTCATGGTCTATAGTGAGAGAGATAAAGAGTGAGAATGTGAGAGAGTAAGAGAGAAAAGAGAGAGAGAGAGAGAGAGCATACAGACAAATGTTGGGCCTAATATAGACTTTTGGAATGTCAGAGACCACCCTCAGTGACACTCTTCTTTCAACAAAGCCACACCTCCAAATCCTTCCTAAACAGTCCACCAACTGGGAACTAAGCAATCAAATGTATGAGCCTATGGGGGCCATTCTCATTCAAACCACCACAGAGAGGGAGAGAAACCTAGAAGCCATCAACCTTCTGTCCTCCTTCTTTTCCTTCCTTCCTCCCTCACTTTTTTCCTTGAGGTACTGAACAGAGCTGTGGCTTCATAGTCAGACAAGCATACCACCGCTGAGCTACACCCCATCTCTCTCAAGCTTGATTCTCAGCCATCCTCCATTATGTTGGGGATATAGACTCTGTTTAAATACTTTATGTATGCATTCTGCTAATACACTTGCTAGACTGACGTTTGCTGTGAAGAAAAAGGCAAGCTTCAAGATGAGATTAATTTTGATGCATTTGTGCTCAGCCTGATAAAATAACACACTGTAAGCATTCCTTAGCATTTTAAAGTGATTGATACTGGGAGAAGAGTGGGTGTGGATGGTGGGTGGGTGTGTGTGTGTGCAATATGAACAATGATTCTACAGGTTGTCCTTTAGCCACAGGTGTGCAAAATATTCTGGCTGTGAAGTTAGTCACTGCACTACAAACAGTAGATATATTTTTTTTTGTTTCAGATGCAAGCACAGAAACTATTTCGTTAGAGAGAAATCTACTTTGCCACATTGTGGAAACTGTGGTGACTATCACTGTGGTCAACAGCACTCATCAAAGAGGTGGTGTTTGTTGTGCCCTGTGGTGAGAGGCCAGGGTGACATGACGAGATGAGCGAACACTTATTCTGGGGACTGAAAACATAAACAGTCTCCACCAAGAACAAACTAGAGTTCAGAAACAGACCTGAGGCATACGACCTCTCTCATATAACCCCCAGAGCCATAAATTCCAGTTTAGGCTCTACCTGGATGGAAAGCCATTGGTCTTAGTGCCAGGTACCAGGCTGGTTGCCATGGTGGTGGATGTATGATCCAGTTTTAAAACTGTAAGGAACAAAACGACAACAACAAAAGCCTGCACTTCCTAATAAGAGCTGTGGGGACTCAGAGCAGCAAAAGCAGGTGGGTTATTTCACAGCATTAGAACAGCAGGTGGGTCACTGACTGCAGACAGACAGAATCATCTTTATAATCCCAGACATCAACCCTTCTCCATATCTTCTCTCTGTATGCGTGTACGCTGTGTGTGCAGATGCCTGCAGAGGCCAGAAGAGGATGATAGAACCATCTAATGTGGGTGCTGGAAACCCAGCTTAGGTCCTCTGGAGGAGCAGGGACCATTCATGCCCCATCTCCCCAGAAGCTTTTGTTTACTGTACCTTTGCTAATTTATTTGGAGGGGGACACTCACGCCATTGCACACATGTGGAGGTCACAGGACATCTTTCTGGGAGTCTGTTCTTAATTTCTGTCGTGTGGGTGGCTGGGACTGAACTCATATTATTAGCCTTGGCACTAGGTGCCTCCACTTGTACAGCCGTCTCAAAAGCCCAGAAATCTGTTGTTTTCAAAGTTAGTTTTTTTTTGTGTGTGTGTGTGCATATGTGTGTTTGTGCATGAACGTGTGTGTGTGTGTGTGTGTGTGTGTGTGTGTGTGTGTGTTCAAGGAGGCCAGAAGAGGGATCAGATGCCCCGAAGCTGAAGTTTTGAGAATCAGACTCGGGACTCCTGGAGGGCAGCGAGTGCTCCTAACGGATGAGCCATCTCTGCAGCCCCAAGTTTAGAGTTTTCAACAGCAGTTTTTCTCACACTTGCATGTCCAGCTGTGTTCTTCTGTGACAGGGTCTCATGTAGCTCAAGCTGGCGTTGAACTTACTATGTAGCCAAGGATGATCTAGAGCTTCTGAGCCTGCAGCCATTACCTCCCAGAATTCTGTGCGTATTGGTGTGCACCACCACACGGTCTTGTCTTTGTTAATTAAAAAATACGTTTATTTATTTATGTATTATATATTCACTTATTAGTGTGTCCATGTGTGGAAGCATGAATTTTATAGCGTGCATGTGAAGGTCAGATGATGATTTGCCAGTGATGTTTCTGTCCTCCACAGCTCATACTGTCAGGCTTGCTGGGAGGTACTCTTACCCACTGAGCCATGTTGCTGGCCTGTTTTATGTGGTAATGGAGATGGAACCCAGAACTTCATACATGGCAGGTGAGCATGCTATCAACTAGGCTATCTCTTCAGGCTGCTTGTTTGGGGACAGTCTTCCTGTGAAATTCAGATTGGCCTCAGACTCGTGATGCCTCTTGACGGCTGGCTTTATAAATGTGTACACTTCCGGGTCCATCGTGTCTGATGCAAATTAAAGAAACAGGAGCAAATTCAAAATAGAAAACGATGCATTGGAGACCAGGCTGGAGAGATGGTTCAGTGATTAGGAGAACTTGCTGCTCTTCCGGAGGACCTGGGTTCCATTCCCAGCGCCCATATCAGACAGGTCACAACCACTATAACTACATCCAGCTCTAACACCACTCTCCTGTAACTTCTGTGAGCACACACACACACACACACACACACACACAGACACACACACACACACGTGCACATACACACACACACATGCACATACTCATACTGACTGATAAATAAAAATTTAAAAATGTTAAAAGGAAATGTAAACACTGAGTGAATATATCTTTTGAAAATGTTTAAACTTATTTTGAAAGCAAGATATATGACTGTGCAATTGGGAACAAATTTAGACACAGTAAAAGTATTTATGATAATGGGAGAGAAAGCCATTAAGAATTTTATTAGATAAGGTTGACAAAATGAACTTCCCCTGTTTTCAGTTTAGAATCATTGAGCATTGTGATTCTATAATAAAAATAGCAATGAGAAGAAAATTGGACACAGGGTATTACTCTTCTCCCTCTGTGGGGTGGATAAGGATGGTTCCTTCTCCCTTGGAAGATGAGAGAGACCCACCATGGGCTTAATTAAGGAGGACAGAGTTCAGAGAAACACCAAAGCTTGCAGCAACCGCCTGGCACTGAATTCCCCGCGCTGCATATGGAGTACATGCTGGGGCTCTGGTGTGGAGCTACGTGGCTTTGAATACTACCTTTCTATCAAGAGAATAGGGTGTGGAGACAGGGACGAGGGTAGACAGAGATCAAGGTAGATATAGAGAATAGTTCCAGGGGAAGTGTGAACACTTCTAGAAGCGGGCCTGTCCGTTCAACATGGTGGTCACTGTAGGACGCCAGCTCTCACAGGCCCTGCCTCTGCAGCTCTCTCCCAGGGACAGAGACGGGGTGTTCTCTGCCGTGTTTTTTTCACAGCCTCTAATTTACTCCGACCTACCACCTGGATACTCCATATTCTTTGTCATGTAGGCTATCTCAAACTAAATCACATAGTACAAAAGTGATTTTGTAGCCTTTTAAAACAAACAAAAACAAACATATATTTTCCTTTGTCACAAAATTTCTCTGATGGCTCCTTTGTATCCACTTTCACCTATCTCCTGACAGCCCTATTTCTCTTGAAGATATTCCTTTTAGTGAAGTTCTTCTCCAGGATTTCCCTCTATGCTATTATCCTCTATCCTAAAGAGTAATCACGCGTCAGTTCCTTTTCTCTTTTTTTATTTTATTTTATTTTATTTTTCTTTGTCAGTTCCTTTTCTCAACTAACCGCTGCCACTTCAGTTTTACAATGAACAGGAATTCCTCCCCATCATGGCTCTATGTAAGGGGCAGAACATATTCAAGAAAAGCTGTACACTATCTCAATGTGAGAGAAGGCAGGTGCTATTAAAAAGGCTACAAAGTGTCTCAATGGCCTGAGTCTTTTAAGAAGATTATCAGTTTCAGGACTCTCTCTCTCTCTCTCTCTCTCTCTCTCTCTCTCTGTCTTTGTTTGTCTCTCTCTCTCTCTGAGTCTGTCTCTGCCTCTCTCTGTGTGTCTGTCTCTGTCTGTATATCTCTGTCTCTCTCTCTCCTCTCCCTCCCTCTCTCCCTGCCCCTCCCTCCATCCTGCTGTGGTGATCCTGGGTATTGGTCCTGGGCTTCATGCCCTCAAGGCAAGCACTCTGCCCTTGAGCTACAGCCCCCCTCATCCTTTCTCTTTCTTAACACACTTCTAAGGCAGAGGTTCTTGACCTGCGGATCACAGCTTCTTTGGGGGGTCAAATGGCCCTTTTGCAGGGCTTGCATATTCGATATTTTACATTATGATTCATTACAGTAGCTGAATTATAGTTTTGAAGTAGCAACAAAATAATTTTATGGCTGGGGTCCGGTCACCACAACTTGAGGAAGTGTGTTCAAGGCTCACGGCCTTAGGAAAGTTGAGAGCCGCTGCTCAAAGGGCTGGAGAGATGCCTCAGCCGTTGGCAGAGCTTGCTGCTCTTCTAGACGTCTCAAGTTCAGTTCCTAGCACTCATGCTGGGTGCTTCACAACCACCTGTAACTAATGCCAGCTCCGAGGGATTCAATGACATCTGTTGACCGTGGAGATGGACCACATATGTACATACACGCAGACACATGCAGACACACACAGACACATGCACACACACACACTTACTCACCAAAAATAATAAATATATATCATAAAATATAAAACTGTCTCTATTTCTGTGACTTCCTATGTGTCCCTAGTCCAGATTTTTACTTCAGGGAATGGGAACCTGGAATCCAAGCAAGCTCCCTGTGGACTCTAATTCAACCACTTAAAGCCTTTGTCACTACTCTCAACACATTTTGAATGGGAAACTTCCATCCTTCCATTTTCCCTTCTTGAAGTGGTTATGCTATGAATACCTACCACACAGGAGCTATAAAATGAGACACTCCATCCTTTAGATTGGCTCATGGCACATGATGAGGGAACAGTAAAGGATCGTTGATATTATCCATTCTTGGCATAAAACAGGAGTTCAGCCACACCATGGAAAAAGTGCCTAGATTAAGTTTCATTTTCTCACTACTCAAAGGCCTGTCAGAAGCAAGTTAAGGAAGATGCGATTTATTGGCGTTCACAGTCCTAGTCCATCCTGGTATGGAAGGCATGGCAGCTTTTGCTGTGGTGGGAGCGAGGGAGGGAGGGAGGCGCCACACAGCTTAGTGAGTCAGAAAAGAGGGTTTGGGTACAAACAAGACCTGGACGTCACCTCCCAGGCTTTCCATCCCAGTAGTGTGTGAGATATTTCCTGGGGAGATAATGCCCCTGCCCTCACACAAACATATCTACTCATTTGAGATAGTGAGATAATTGGTTAGTCTTAGGTGATCAAGCTTGGCCAGTCCTGCCACGTGTGGATGCAGCTGCAATTAAAGGTGGGGGTGGTTAGCTCATCCTTGAAGATTGGGGCTGTGGGCTTTTAACTTTATAGCTTCCTCATCCAATTCTGAATTGCCAAGACTGCAACCTCAGAATTCCCACGCCTTGTCTTTTAAAAACCCAAGGCCTTTGATTCCTGGGGCCACTCTTTGCTGACCGGCAAGGGTGACCCCATTGCACAATGGTTAAAATAAACCTCTTGCAATTTTGCATCCATGAGATCTGGTCTCCTGAGTTCTCTTCATCCTTTCTGAAAATTAGGCTCATGCTGGGCCTCTCACTATCTTGCTCACTTTTTTTATATCTGTCCTTACAGATAGTCACATTCCTCCGTTCTCTGGAAAGGTACTAAGAGGCTTTAGCTTAACCTGGACCTTAAACTCAAAACTATAGGCTTTAGAAGACATATAGGTTACAAAGTTAGTCTGATCCTTTCAATAGGAAACCCAACCTTGGTGACCTGGGAGTTTTTATTGGTATCCCTAACAGGAGGATGGGGTGAGAGTGAGTTTACACGAGCAGGAATGACAAAAATACAGCAACATCATCAAAAAGCTCACCCCACCATGAGCGATGAGTCACGAAAGTTATACTTCTGCACTGTTGGTCTGACTTGCAGGCAGCTCGACAGACCTGAAAATCTCTTTATTGCTGGGCTGGCCAGAGGCTCCAACCTGCCCCTAGCAGTTCACTGCTGCTGATTACCTGGGAGAAAGGCCTTGTGAATCTTGCAGGTTTTAACGTACGGGCAGTCTGTTCATTTCGGGAGTCTCCTGAGCTTCCCCTCTCTTTCCTGGAGGGACTATTTCAATTCAGAGGCTACAGCTATCCAATACCCAGTAACTCGTTATTGCTATCCAAGCACAGTCCTAAAGGTTCCACGACCTCCCCAAACAGCGCCATCTGCTGGGACACTCGTATGTTCAAACATGAGCCTGTGGGAGACATTACATTCATATTCACAAGAAGGAGAACAACATTTTAAAGGATCCTGTTTGCTCATCTCTTTGTTCTTTCAGCTTGCCACCAGAAAATTTCTGGTATTCTGTATTGGTCACATCTGGTGGTACAGCAAGTCCAGCCCCAGCCATCTGTCATTAGCCTTGCATTTGCTGCCACAGGAAGAGATCTTCTGATTGGGATGACTGTAGTTTTGGAAAGATTGTGGGAATCATCTGTTGGATGGAAAAACAAACTAACCCCCCACCAAATAAACAACAGGTTCAGAGAGGAGTAATACAAAGAAAGAAAAGAGATGGCCACTGAATTGGTCAGGGCTCTCTAGAGAAACAGAACAGTGGAATGGATTGCATGCTATGAAGAGAGGTTTATTCAATTGGCTTACACAACAGAGCCTGGGTATTTCCCCAGAATGGCTGTATGAACACTGGAGAGGCTCTGATTCTGGTTGCTATTTATTATTTCCTCTAAATTGAAACATTCTGTTCCTGAGGGAGGCTCCTTACTACCTGAGAAGTAAATGAAACTATCTAAGATCCAAAGAAGTAAACAACTCACAAGATCTCAGTAAATTCCTGAAACTTACAAGTCTCCAGGCTCCTCTCTAATGTTGAATAAATATTAAGGACTGCTGAGGAGAGGAGACTCTAACCTGCTGAGCTGACTGAAGTGCTGAAGGGAGCTCTGGGGATGGGGAAGGGAAAGGTTTGGTAGTGGAGTTGCCTTTGAGTAGCTCATGTTCCTGTAAGTAAGCCTCACCCACACTCTTGTACACAACCCTAATAAACTCATTGGTTTACAAGTTATATTTTGCTGGAATCGTTAGTTGGATCTGTTGTTGGAGTCTTACATGGAGTCAGCAGACCTTTGCTTGCATCTCCCCCAGAAAAAGCCATAAATACCACCTCAGTCTACAAGGCTGGGTGCCTCAGCAGTCCCAATCTGGTTCTGAAAGCCAGGAAGATTCTTAAGGAGTTGATGATGTTCAGTTCAGGCTGAAAAGCCAGGAAGTTGCATTTTGATGCCAGAAAAGGATAGCAGCAGCAGCAGCAGCAGCAGCAGCAGCAGCAGCAACAAGGTAGACACACCAGCAAGACGAGACGGCGGGCAGGCAAACACAAGTGCTGGTTCCTTGGTTGTCTTTCTTTCTGGGCTCCCCACTGGAAAGTGCGCCCATTCTAGTGTACAGATTTTCTACTACCCTTCTTTAATCCTTCCTGGAAATTCCCTCACAGTTCTACATAGAGTTGTCTCTCAAAGCTGTTTCCATTAATTTACAATAGAGATTTACCATCACATGCATAGGAAAAAAAAAAGCTGAAAACAAATTTTTATTGTTTGTTTGCCTTAGCACAGTTAAGAATATTCTAAGGAGTCAGGTTGTAGAAAGATAATTACAGATGATGCTAAGACAAAGCTGTGTGATTGGGGCTCCTGTCCCCAAGCTCCTTATTTATTATATTTTATAAGCAAGGTAAATTGTTGGTTTGTTATCAATTCAGGCAAAAAAGCAAGCAGTGGCTCCCTTAGGAGATACTGGGGGAGGGTGGGGTGGGAATAGAAAACTGGAAGTCGTAAATATGCTGGTTCATCTACCTGGCCCCAGAGACAAGAGTAGATGCACAAGAGAGGTATAGGATTCGGTCTGGACCCAAAGTACCAGAGATGAAAACTAAGGTGCAAGAAAGCTTTGGGTACCAGTTTCACAACATGCCAAGATCCCTGCCTCATACTTTGACAGAGATCAAAGGGTATTTTTTTGCCCAATTGAGAAACAAGATGAAGGTTCACACACAGAACACTTTAAATTATGGTCAGTCCTCAAACCTATTCATCAGTAATATATTCGTGGACTGGAGAGATGTCTCAGCAGCTGCTGAAGGCACTTGCTGTCGAGCCTGATGACCGGAATTCTAGCTGTAGGATCTACATGGTGAACGGGGAAAATAAACTCCTGAAAGTTGTCCTCTGTCCTCCACATGTGGCTTGTGGTGTACACACACACACACACACACACACACACACACACGAACAAATGTAATGAAAAATTAAAATTGCTCCACTAAAGGTCTGCCATTTGAGTACATTTCCACATTTTTTTTGGTCAGAAAAGAGCAGAACTATTCTTCCCTCTGAAACAAAAAAATGACAAATTGATTGCAAATGTGCTTATCTTCTGTATCTTTTTGTTATGATTGCCCCCTTTTAGGGCCTGGAGAGATGGTTCAGAAGTGAAGAGCACTTGCTGCTACTGCAGATAACAGGAGTTGGGTCCAAGCACCAATGTAGGGTGAATCATAACCCACTGTAACCCAGCTCTGGGGGTCAGACGCCCTCTTCTGGCCTCTGCAAGCACAGCACCCACAAGCACATACCTAACCCCCACATATGCTCAGAAATGAAAATGAAATAAATCTTTACCATTTATTTCATTTTGTTTATTTTGGAAATGCTTGCTTTTATGTTTCAGAAAGGGTCTTAGTATGTTTCCCAGGCTGAGCTGGAACTTTCTAGGTAGCAGTCTTCCTACTTCAGCCTTCCAAGAATTGGGATTACAGGCATGGATACAGCCAGGGAGTTAAAGCTGCTCTTTAGAATATTCCGTTGGTCTGTAACAATCAGTGAAGTGACTAAATAACTTCCGCAGAACCTCACACTCCAAAGAAGTGGGATTAGGATTTGGATTAAGACTCTGGGTGAAGGGTTTTGTTTTGAGCACTTGGGAATGTATTCTAGCTCTCTCCTCTCTCAAGCGTAATCATCGTTGCCCACTATTCATGACGTATTCCACCCAATTTCTATCCAATATGTTCAGCTTGTTCTTCAAATCAGAGTTTAAAAATGGTCTCCTAGGCAACCCAGCACAGTCTGGCCAGCTCTTTCTCCTAAGAACAATCTAGAAGATTATGTTACTTTACATGTTGATGTGACCAACTTACCTGAAAAGAAGCAACTAAAAGAAGGACGGGTTTATTTTGGCTCATGGTTTTGTGGGATCCAGTCTACCCTGGTAGGATGTCATGGTGACAGGAGTGTGAGGTCGATGGTCACACTGCATCTTAGTTTAGAAAACAGGAGTGAATGCCTCCATTCAGTGCCCCCCGCCTTGTTTTTTAGATCTGGGATCCCAGCCCATGGAATGGCATCACTCAGATTCAGGGTGGGCCTTCCAGCTCCAGTTAAACCTCTCTAAAGGCACCTTCACAGACACACCCAGCGGTGTGATTCCTAAGTGAGTCTAAATCCAGACAACTTAACAATGAAATTTAACCATTAGTAGCATTAATGGTTGCTTTGCAACTAGAGGGAGAGTCACAGATACCTACCTGTGCTGCTTGGATGTTTAGCCTTCAAGAGTCTAAGCTAAAGTAATTTCTTCTCTAATTACTCAGCCCCAGGTGTTTCGTTATGGTGAGAGAAAATGGACAGGATTGCTCCCACACTCGATTTTCCTAACACCTCCCTGTAAACTATTCCTGACCCACACTTTTTTTTTTCTTGCAAAATTCCTGGATTCAAGTATTTCTCCAAGGAGATCTGCTTCCCTTTTTTGAACAAATTCGTATATGTATATATATGGGACTAGATGATTCTTTAAAAAAAAATTTGTGTAACATGTTATAGAAAAACCATGAACAGCAACAACAGAACAGGCTAGGATAATTTGTCCTCAAAGCTCAGCATATAGAGTAATTGCTGGACACGGAGGGAACACTTGGTTCTCATGTGGCCAAATTATAAAGCTATATCTGACCAAATGCCAATATGTTAATACGGTGAATGACTCAGCGGCTCAGTTGTTTGTTATTGGCCCTGAGGAATTTCCTCGGATAGTGTGTGTGTGTGTGTGTGTGTGTGTGTGTGTGTGTGTGTGTGTGTGCTGGTGCACACTGCACATGTGCAAGGACATCCACCCGTGTGTACGGGGTCTGGAGATCAATTGCAGGTGTCATTTCTCAGGCGTTATCTGCTTGTTTTTGAGACAGGGTCTCTCGCTGGCCTGGAGTTTGTTAACTAGGCTAGCGCAGCTAGCCAGCAAGCCTTAGGGACCCACCAGTCTCTGCCCCCTTTGGACTGGCTTTAATAGCGTGTGCCACTACGTTTGGCTCACGCTGGGATTTTAGTGTGAGAGCAAGGATAGTCTCGGGTGAACTGGGATGACTTGATTGTCCTAACACAGGTAGGGCTGATGAGAGAGAGGCGCCCTCTCCGCGTGTTACCTTCATCAGAACAGGGTTTGTTTTGTTTGGGGGGAGCCGAGCTGACAGGACGGCTTGCAGAAATCTTCGAGTCATGAGGAAGTGATATGAAACCTCTTGTCCTTGTTAGTCATCCAATATTGTCACTCCTCATGAGTGGCTTTTGCAGTGAGGGGCTCACTGAGCTGTGAATAATAGCTTTGGACTTTCAAACACTGCTCAGACGAGCTGTGGTTGGAAACGCAGCGCGCGCCAGCAGAACTTGTTTCTCTTCCAGTGACAGGCTGTTGGAGCAGGACTTGTGGGCTGCTGACACACAACTAAATCAGCTCAAGATTGCTTTCAAGCATCAGTGGCCACAGCTGCCGCGGTGTCTCAGCTGTTCCCGGTAGGCATGTCCCGCAGGGCCGAGCGGAAGGCTGAAGGCCAGGGCAGGGTAAGTTCAGAGATGAACACATCTGACGCTTTTTCGGAAGCTCAGTGCCACATTTCGTCAAGCCTTCGTCCCTGAGCCGCGCTGCCCCATTCTGCAGGTTCACAGACGAGGCTTCAGGAGGGTTCACGGCATCTGCAAGCAACATTCCGTGAGCTACGGAAGAGAGTAGCAATGTCTTGTTTCCTGGAATGCTTCCGCCAGACTCCAGCGTGCCCCAGCCTTATCTGTTTTTTGGTCACCACCCCGGCCATTCCACCTTTCTGCCATCTCTGAACGGTGTTGAAATTGTTCCGGTAGCTTCCAAAGCAGCCAGCACTGACTCAGACTGCGGCAGAAACAGACCACGGAGGAAGGGGGAGGGCTGCCCTGATGGGCCGTTTGCAAGTCCCAAGGACCATCCACCAGCACAGCGGTAGTTGCCTCTCGGTAGCAGCAACGGCCGCACAGCTTAAAAACTATGTAAGTCCAGCACACCACGCTTCTGCAGATCAGGGATCGATCTGACGTGGCATTCACTGCTTTAGTAGCAAGGTAGTCAACAGGAGGCTGGGGGGAGGGGCGCGATCTGTTTCCACTTCCTCGGCTGACTGCCCATGTCTCCAAGTTCAAAGTCTGTGTTGTCACGTCTCTCCAACTCTTCTTGTCTAACTACAGCTTCAGCTCTGATTTTTATCTTCTACCAGATACTTAGAAATTACTTTCTCATAAAGAAATACGGACTCCTCACTTGGGCCCCCAAGGTGACTGTGGATTGGGAAAGTAGCTTTCACCTTGCTTCTGTCTCTGTTACTTTATTCCAGGTCTAAAAGCTGTGTCTAAAACCTGTGGGTATTTAACCCAGCTCAGGCTGTGTAATAGTTAATCTTGGTTTTCATCTTGAAGATTCGGGATCAACTGAGGCACACACCTCACACCTGAGGCATGTGTGAGCTTTCAAGATTAGGGCAGCCTGTGGGCATGCCAGGGAAGGGTTTATTTTACTTTATTTTTTAGATTAGGTTAATTGAAGAGGGAAGGCCCACTCTAAATGTAACAGGCACTTTCTTGTGGAGGGCCAAGGAAGAGCTTTTGCTTGTTTTTGTCTGCTGGCCTTCACCACTCACACCTTTTGCTGCTGGTGGCATACTCAGATGGTGTCAGAACCCAGGCACCTTTGGCTTTCCACCATGCCCTAAGGACACACGGCTTGCTAGTGGTCTTCCAGGCCTTCAGTGGCAGATTGGGACTACCGTGGCATCTAACCTCACGCTCTGAGGAGTTACTAGGTTCCAGGCTCTTTAGAGTGTCGGCAGCCATTGTTGGACTGCATGGATGGTATCATATAAGCCAATCCCTTAAATACCCCTTCTAATTTATGTTTATGTTTAGACCGATTCTGTTCCTTTACATGACCCTGATTAATGTGTACTCCCTCAAGGCTAAACACACAAATACCAGAGTAACTGAGGCCTTTAACAGTGTCCTGTTTCAGACTTCCCAAAATGTGCTTGAAGGTCTCTATTCGTTATCCTAACCCTGCAATCATCTTGCATCCCAGGGCATGTTAGGCTACTCCCTGCTCCCAAGGTAAGGCTGAGGAAGGTGAAAGTATATAGATGCTACTGCAAGTCTAGGAATAATACCATGGCTATCGTGATACACCTGTGTGGATGTGTATAAACATGTATAATGTATTATAAATGTGTGTGCATACATATACGTCTCGTCTATCTGTGCATATATAGCATCTCTCTGCCTGTCTCTGTCTCTCATCTACCTTTTATCTATCATCTGGATAGATACCATCAGTTTCTGATGCTATTATATCTTTCTAGTTTCCATTATCTATGTACCATCTATTTGCCTATCATCTCTATCTATAATATCTGTATAATTATCTATAATATTTATGAATCTATAAACCCTCTCTTCTGTTTTTATAGTTCTCTATCATCCGTCATTTATGCAATTGCCTATTTTCCATCTAACATATATTTTTTCATATACCCATCTACCATCGCTCTCATTTATCTGTCCACAGTAAGTCTGTGTTATGTTAAATTGCTCCCAACAACCCTCTGCATGAGGAACCTCCACTGCTTTAATTTTCTCAGGAACCGATATACAGGGAAATTAAGCAACCATTCTCATTTTCCATTTTAGAGTGAATCTTCTAGAAGTTCAGGGCCACATCTCCTATTGGTCAGTATAACCCACAGATGGCCTAATACAATGCCTGTTTATTTATATGAATAAACACACATGTTAAATAGATAACTGCTCTTGAACACTGTTGTCAGATCATCTTTTTATCTGCGTTATCTATTTTCTATGGATAATGTCAGGGTTGAATTTCTTGGCTACTGACGCACATCTCACTGAGGAATCATTTAAAAGGATGGCCGTGAGACAGAGCGTCAGTCTGACTCCAGGCCATCCAGGGTTTCTAATTAAGCTGCAGTGAGCAGTGCTTACAGCTCACTACAGAGTGGCTTCAGCGATAACTCAGCAAATAGTCTGTTGTCTCTATTATCTCATTCACTGGCATCTCCCTGATGAGTTTATAAATCCCTGTGGAATTGTGTCCTCGATCACTTTAATGAGGCCTTTAAGAACTGGGGGAAAATTATAGCAGCAGATAAGATTGGCTTTACTGTACACCTACTTTGTAAATATTTCATCTCCTCTGCCTCCTGGGAAAGCAAATGCCATGTGACAGAGCTGGGAGTTTAATTTGGCGTGAATAGGCTAAAGAACATGATTGAGTTAATTAGTTTAAACAGCAAGGCATATTAAAAGTAGCTGTCTTCTGTGATCTGATGGGTAACAGACACAAAAATAATTCTGTTTTTCCTAGAAAAAGTAGGGCAAGATAGTAGAACTTAGTTTTCAAGAACATGGACCCAGCCGACAAACCTATTGTGTCAGACGTTAGGCTGGCTCACTGTTGTGTGGATTCCTTCCCGAGGGAGAGATAAACAGTGCCTACCCCTCCCTCATAAGGTACCAATGACAAACAGAAGAACAGTGTCATCACAGTTCACTCACAAAGAAGATGAGTTCACGGGCTACGTCACAGACGGTTTAGTGACCGAGCCATGGGCCACCCAGAAGCAGCCACACCAGAAAGTTACCATCCCCGTAGGGATGATGGCTTCCCTAAAGCCACGTAGAGGGGCTCTCTTCAATTAACTTTCTCCTGAGACCCTCCTCCCAGGGCCGTTTGCAATTAGGATATAATTGCATACTCTGAGGAGTGGCTGGAGTCACAGGTGATGGTCCAGTTACCCTCCTGTATGACACTATTCCTGGGGAACTTGAGCAAATGTCTACTCATGCCAGATAGAAAACTGAAGACAGCATAAGTTACAGATACTACCAAAGTCCAACTTCGTGGACCGTGAGGTTGGGGGTGTGTGCAGGAATATGGGTGAGGGGTTATTTACAGGAGCAGAAACGCCTCAAACACATTTGTATCACTAAAGTCCACCCTAGCGTGTATGACAGACAGCTCACGACAGCTGGAAACCTGGAGCACACTGCATAGCTTACACACAGCTCAACAGATTGGAGAGTGTCCTTTCTTGGTAACTCAGTTGGTGTGAACCTCTTCCAGGCAGTTTGGCAAATCTCTGCTTCTTCCAAGCATCTCAGCTGGTCCGACAGTGTCTCTTAGCAGTTCTTAGTCTGTATATGCTCTCAAAGAAGGGACATAGATAAACTTCTCAGTTTTAGGAACTTCCTGAAGCCATTTTGAATTGCTTTTATTTCCTGAATTTAAGGAGTTTGCCTGCAGGATGGAAGGTTTTACCTTCTCTTACACTATCTTGTTTTATTCCCCTTTTGAAATTCTGTGTCTTAAACTTCCTCCTGGGAACATCCTTTGTTTCATCCACTTTAGCATCCCATGTTTTAATGAGCCTCCCTCCAAGATGCAAGGTTTTACTCTCAGAGGAAACTGGTAAGCAATAGCAGCTTAAGGAAGAAAGGGTTTATTTTGGCTTGTAGTTCCAGAGGGGACATAGTCCATTATTACTGCAGGGAAGGCATGGCAACAGCAGCTGGAAGCTGGCTTATTACAATTTACCTACATACAGGAAGAAGAGGGGGGAAGAGAGAGAGAGAGAGAGAGAGAGAGAGAGAGAGAGAGAGAAAGAAAGAACAGGAGTGGGACCAGGCTACTTCTTCCAGGAATATTTCATAACTTGTCAAACAGCAACCAGCTGGGGACCAAGTGTTTAAATACATGAACCTATTGGAGACAATTGTCACTCAAAACATGATAATGAGAGTATTTTATCACAGCAGTAAGGAATGTTTGGGACAGAGGTGTAATTTGTCCTAGCAATGCCTGTGGGTGGATTGTGGAAACTGTAGCTGTCTCACTTTGTTCAGTCACAGATTCTGATGGGACTGGATGTCTTTCTTTTTAAACAGAGATAAAGCACCTCATGTTATACAGCAAAGTTTTACATCTTGTTAAATGAGAACATGGCATTGCTTTCTTTATTTTTGAAAACGAAGAACTTATGGACTGAGCCATTTCTCCAGGCGTTACATAATTTTTCAGGTTTCTTTAATATTAGAATTGGTATTTTAGACATAATTATTGCTTTTTCTCTTCCTATGAGAAGAAATATGTATCTCAAATCCTCTCATGAGAGATGGCTCATCATACTGTCCTTTTAGAGGACCTGGGTTTGGTCCCAGAGTCCACCCACCTGTGTCTCTTGCTAGAGAGGATCTGATGTCTCACTCTGTCCTTCATAGCCCCTGCACTTGCAAAAGACAGATACACACAGAGACACATTAATAAGTAAGAAATTAAATATTTTCTAAAAGTATAAATACCTTGAAATTTCTGCCCTTTAATAATAAACATCCACTTGACAACAGTATATGGGGTATTTCTCCATGAATACATGAATTACACTAAAACTTGGAAACTTTCTTCATTAGCAGAGGAAATTAAAATTATGAATAAATGTTTCGAATATTTGCTTTTAAATGGAATATATGCCAAATTAAATGAGTAAGCAATTATGATGTAAAGTTTTAAGTGACACATTTAATAAGTTTTTAAAGGAAATTATATATCAAGAGAATTACAAGAAAAACCATTTAAAATATATGAACAATTATTTTACTGCTTGATTGCATAATTTCAGCTCTTTAAAAATAAGAGTTTGAACTGAAGTGGTCATTAAGTATAGAAAACTGCATTTAAGTATGCCTGTTAAGTTAAATGGAAATAATATTAACAAAAAATAACAATACAAAAAAAATAAGAACTCAATGTAAGTGAAAACTATAGCAAATTAAATAATGAAATTAACTGATACCTTAAATATAAAAATGTCATTTCTGCAATGATTGTTATATAGCCCAAAAGTAATCCCTTCAGGTGAACACGAACCGTATTATTCTATTCTTTTAGAAATGGCGTGTGTGTATGTGTGTGTGTGTGTGTGTACACTTGCATGCTACCATTCTATGTAAAGGTCAGAGCACAATCTTGATTATCAGTCTTTACTTTGCAGCTTTTTTTCTATTGCTGCACAGTCCAGGGTGTGTTCATGGGCTTCTGGGGGATTTTCCTGCCTCAGTCTCCCATCTCACCATCAGGGTGTGGCTACAGCAGGCTGCTGCTCTGGGTTTTTGGATTCTGGGGATCCAGACTGAAGTTTTCATGTTATGTGGCACATACTTTACCCACTGAGCCATCTCCCCAGAAAAACAAACCACATCAACAAACAAACAAACAAACAAACAAACAACTCACTGCATTAGTGTTTACAGAACTGACCATTTTCCAACTTAGGGGACCAGTTAGTATGAAAAGCCCCATCATTTGCTCTGACTTTAATTCAAATTGAGAGAGACAAATGAAGTGGTAGGACTCTCTGTTGGATCCTCAGCAACAGAAACCATGTAAAATATTCTACTCTGTGACTTTTTCCTCAAATATAGGTGCTTCCAAATCTCCAGGAGAAATGCCAAGCCACCTTTCATTTGTGGTAGAACTGATATCTGCTCTGGTGAGCTATCGGCCATGAATGCTAGAAATGAGACATGGTTAGGAATGGTTAGGAATCCTTTGCACACAGTCTGTAAGCCTTCTCCAGCTATAGCATATAGTCTAAGCTTTATACACTACTGCATCTGTGAGAAAATGGAGAGGCATCTTATCCCATCTCCTAAGTATGTCAGATCTGAAGCCAGTAGAATGCATGCACCCCAGGAGAGCTGTGAAGGTGAGTAAACACAAAATTGTGAACTTACTTAAAACATGACATTTTTTTTTGTTGTTGCAGCTAATTTTTCCTTATAATTCAATTGCCTAGTTCTTGAGCATGACACATTATAACAAAGCCAAAAGATTGGACATCGGGCTGGAAAAATGGCTCGGTGTTTAAGAATGCACGCTGCTATTGCAAAGGATCTGAGTCTAGTCCTCAGGTTGGGGAGCTCACAAGCATCTGTAGCTCCAACTCCAGGGGTTTTGTTGGCCTCCAAAGGCACTACACTCATGTGCACTGCCCCTTCAACTTAAAAAAAATAATCTTACAACCACAGTTAGACCTTCCCAAAAGAGTGATTGCAATCACAAGAATGAATAGAGTAAATCTGTGTATCTCTCTCATCCTGCCCGTTCAACCTCTACAGAAACTATGAATCTCTGAAACTGAACTAAAAGAAAACTTTCTCTTTTAAATTATTTGTGTCTAGTATTTTGTCATAGTGATAAAACATTAACTGCTACAGAAGGCTCTGGAATAGATGACCCACAGGCTTAGATCAAAGAAATCCAGAGAAGGTAGCAGGCACAGGGAGGAGGATTGTCATGTAGATGGCGACTGGGGACACACGTCTTGGCAAGGGCTGTCATCAGTGGCTCTCCCTGCACACACTTATTTCTCTCTATAAGAATATCTAGTATTGCCTGTTGCCAGGAAGAAAGGAATCATTATAAGGGCACGAGAAAGCATGTCTGCTTGACTCTCAGTCCACTCCAAAGCTCCTCTATAGATGTTTCTAAGTGGTCACTTTCACTGACACTTCTTGATGAAAACTGAGCGCTATATTTCTTCCAGGAAGTTGTCTGATCTGTTCACTTTAAGGTTCTGAAAATGGGGCCCTGAAGAGTTGACTCAGTAGGTGAAGTGATTCCATGCAAGTTTGAGAATGTGAGTTCAGATTCCCAGCACCCATCTAAAACCCGTGTATGGAGATGCCTGCCTGTCGTCTCAGCACTGGAGGGTCTGAGACAGGAGGATCCTTGAGGCTCACTGAACAGTGCCTTTAGCCTCCCTGGGGAGTTGCTTGGTCAGTGAAAGAATGTGTTTAAAAATTAAGCTGTAGGGTGATAGAGGAAGACAGGTGACATTGACCTCTGGCTTCCTGCCATGTGTACATGAACTTGTATGCATCAAAATTCACAGGCATGTGCATGCACACACACACACACACACACACACACACACACACACACACACAAAACTGAAAACACCACCCGAAGTAATCATAAAACAGTGCTGCCCATTGTCTTCTATTAATGGTGAAGATGGATACTGTTCTTTCCTAAGATTCACTGCTGAGCATTTCAAGTTCAAGTTTGTAAGCGATCCTTTCAGATAATAAGCTGTTGCCCTTATTAGATTTTGGAGCAGGATGATCAATCATTTCGCTGTAATACTAAAACGAGTTCCTTGCTTTCTATCCTAGAGAGGAGATGGGGAACAAAAGCCAGTCTCAACTCTGACACATCCCTGCCCTTCCTGCTCTCCACAGGAAGCTGTTGGGGCTCACATAGCAGCTGGAATGTCCCCCCTCAGGTGCCAGGCATGTAACTTGTTGATTGCCCATAGACTTAGAAAGGCTCTGTGTGGACCTCACCACCTTACCACTCCAAGCTCATTCCTTTAATATTTATTTATTTTGTTGTGTACATGCATGTGCTGTGTGCAGGGTTAGACATGTGTGAACGTGTACGTGTGTGCATGCATATGGAGGCCAGCCAGGAGACAACCTCAGGTGTCATTCCGCAGATACTGTCCACAGGGTCTCTCACTGGTGTGGAACCAAGCAGGCTGGGCTGATTGGCCAGTGAACCCCAGAGAGCCTCCTGTCTCTGTCTCCTGAGCTCTTCTTTGTGGGTTCCGAGAATCATGCCTGCATACCGAGAACTCTACCAACTGAGCCACCTCTCTAGACCACAAATGCTGATAATTTTTAGAAATTATTTAATTTTTAAAAGTTGTGTGTGCGCGCGCGTGCGCGCGCGCACACACACACACACACACAAGTGTAGATAGGTGTCCTTGGAGAGAGCAGTATGTGCTCTGAAGCATTGAGACATCTCTCCAGCCCCAAATTTAGGCCTTCCAAAACTTCTAGAAGTTTCGTATTTCAGAACAAATGGGATGATATGGATAGGTACTTGTTTCTGTTCCTTCCCCTCTGTTAATACTTCACATTAATGTGATGCACATTTAATAATTAGTGAACCAGCACTGATCTATTCTATTAACTCGAACGCACACTTTGTTCAGATGTCCGCTCAGGGATTTTTTTTTTTCTTTTACCGTATTCCCTTCTTGTATGTAAGGCTCCCAGTGGCCATTAGTTATCACAGTTCCTCTGCTTTCTCTTGCCTAAGGCTGTCTCACACTTGCTTTGTCATTGGTTACCTTGACAGTTTTGCAGAGAACTGGTCAGATCTCTAACAGGGTTGCCCTCTGTGGTAATTTGTCTGATGTTCTTTTCATGACTAGACTGGAGTGATGCTTTTCTTTTTCTTTCTTTCTCTTTCTCTCTCTCTCTCTCTCTCTCTCTCTCTCTCTCTCTGTTTCTTTATTTTGAAGATCAGGGAGGTCAAGCATAACTTACAGGCATCATGATTGAAGGCACATGCTATTGATGATGAATGGCTGTTCACCTTGATTTTGATCACCTGGCTGAGGTGAAGTCTCCCATATTTTTCCTCTATAAAGTTCTTTTTGTCCAGCCTTCTTTTCTTACACTTAAGAAGTGGGTTTGGGAGTGCAGGTGGGGATTGAGAGATGAAACACTCCTCATGGTGGACATTTGGAATTCTGCCCCAGAGAGCTGTCTCTCCTCAGGTTTGGGGTGACAGGCTGGCAGACTTTTCGGCAGGTTGGAATGCTGCTGAGAACTGCCGAGGTCTGGCTCTATACAGCCTCCGACCAAGTCAGATTCCAATCCATCTTATACTTATTTCTGTCTCCTTCGTTAGTTTAATCACTTAAATTAATAGATCCTGACGCATAGTGTATGAAAGAGTCACATGTAAGTGTATATAGTGAATATCTCTATTATCAGGGTTTATGGGCATGAGAGAGTTATTTATGTGATTATGTGTGAATATACCAGTAGTTTATGTTTTGAGTTATCATGGGATATTGCTATTTATTTGCTTGCTCAAATTGTCCAGTTCCAGCCACTGGAAGTTTGTTCAATTGAGTATTTCTTCTTTGGACTCTTTTGACATAACCTACTGTCATGTACAGGCATGTGGCCTGTGCCTGTGTGACTGTGAGTGTTTCACCACTGGTTGAGTGTGCAGGTCAGAAGACAACTTTCAGGGGTTGGTTCTTGCCTTCCACTGTAGGTTCTGGTGATCTGTTCAGTCTTGCTTGGCAGCAAATGCCTTTACCCCCTGAGCCATCTCACACATCCTCTTTGAATGTTTTGAAATTAAACAACCCTCAGTTGAATGACCTGACAGTGGAAGCCGAGGCTCAGAACCAAAGCTAAAATTGGAGCAAATTACTTAAAGTGGTCCAATGATAACCATGTAGGTGGTAGATTAGAAATCAATAGTTTCGATCTAATGTGCTTTTTTAAACAGGGGACCATTTGAGTGTCTCCTGTGCCAGGGACTTAGCACTGAACACGTGGGGTGGGAGACCAGATTCTCACTGAGTGACCACCATTTCATTATCTCCAGAGTCAGCTGTGGAACCTGGGGTGACAGCCAACGCTTTGTGGGACCTTCCTGTCAGATGTTTCTCAATATAAAATCGCAATCTGAAATCATATCAAGATCCAAGGCGCTCCCCCTTCCTCCCTGACTCTGAAAAGAAAGGAACATAGGGTATAGAGCTAGAAAGAGGGAGCCAATAAAATTCTTTGATATACCAATAAATGCGCATATATACCACACCTGTGCGTAGCTCCTTTGAAAGAGCCTTTATACAGGGGCTGGGAGTGTGGTTTGGCGGGTAGAGTATTTGCCCGTCATGAATGGGCTGTGGGCACCGTTCCCTGCACCACGTAAACCATGCACGGCAGTCCTCACATGTCATCCCAGCATTTGAGAGGTAGAGGCGGGAAGACCAGGAGTTCAAAGTCATCCTCCGCTACATTCAAGGCCAGACTTGGCTGCACGAGGCTCTGTCTCTACACAAGCAAACAAACAGATGAATAAAATAAAGTGAAGATATTGTTTTTTTTACCTTTTATTAATTACACTTTATTCATTTTGTATCCCCCCCATAAGCCCCTCCCTCCTCCCCTCCCGGTCCCACCCTACCCCCCTTTCTGCATGCATGCCCCTCCCCAAGTCCACTGATAGGGGAGGTCCTCCTCTCCTTCTTTCTGATCTTAGTCTATCAGTTCTCATCAGAAGTGGCTGCATTGTCAGGGTTCTAGGTTATCTCCACGGATAGTCCTTGGTTGGAGTATGAGTCTCTGGGAAGTTCCCTGTGTTCAAATTTTCTTGTTCTGTTGCTCTCCTTGTGGAGTTCCTGTCCTCCCCAGATCTTACTATTTTCCACTTCTTACATAAAATTCCATTCACTCTGTCCGTCAGTTGGCCATCAGGCTCAGCATCTGCTTTGACAGTCTGCACAGCAGAGGCTTTCAGGGGCCCTCTGTGGCAGGTTCCAAGGTTGTTTCCTGTTTTGTTCTGGCTTTCAGAGGCCCTCTGTAGCAGGTTCCTAGGTTGTTTCCTGTTTTCTTTTTCTTCTGAAGTCCATCCTCTTTGCCTTTCAGGATGGGGATTGAGCATTTTTAGTTAGGGTCCTCTCTTTTGCTTAGTTTGTTTAGATGTACAGATTTTAGTGGGTTTATTCTATGTTGTATGTTTATATGAGTGAGTATATACCATGTGTGTCCTTTTGCTTCAGGGACAACTCACTCAGGATGATCCTTTCCCGGTCCCACCATTTACCTGCAAATTTCATGATTTCCTTATTTTTCATTGCTGAGTAATACTCCATTGTATAGATGTACCACAGTTTCTGCATCCATTCTTCAGTTGAGGGGCATCTGGGCTGTTTCCAGCTTCTGGCTATTACAAATAAAGCTGCTACAAACATGGTTGAGCAAATGTCCTTTTTGTGTACTTGAGCCTCTTTTGGGTATATGCCTAGGAGTGATATGGCTGGATCATGAGGAAGCGCTATTCCTAGTTGTCTGAGAAAGCGTCAGATTGATTTCCAGAGTGGTTGTACAAGTTTACATTCCCACCAGCAGTGGAGAAGGGTTCCCCTTTCTCCACAACCTCTCCAGCATGTGTTGTCACTTGAGTTTTTGATCTTGGCCATTCTAATGGGTGTAAGGTGAAATCTTAGGGTTGTTTTGATTTGCATTTCCCTAATGGCTAATGAGGTTGAACATTTCTTTAAGTGCTTCTCTGCCATTCAATATTCCTCTACAGAGAATTCTCTCTTTAGCTCTGTTCCCCGTTTTTAAAGTGGATTACTTGGTTTGCTGCTTTTCAGCTTGTTTAGTTCTTTATATATACTGGATATGAGTCCTCTGTCAGATAAAGGGTTGGTAATGATTCTTTCCCAATCTGTAGGCAGTCACTTTGTTTTGATGACGGTGTCCTTTGCTTTACAGAAGCTTTTCAGTTTCATGAGGTCCCATTCATTGATTGTTGCTCTTAGAGCCTGTGCTGTTGGTGTTCTGTTCAGGAAGTTTTCTCCTGTACCAATGCGTTCTAGGGTATTCCCCACTTTTTTTTCTAGCCGATTTAATGTGTCTGGTTTTATGTTGAGGTCTTTGATCCACTTGGACTTCAGTTTTGTGCAGGGTGATAAGTATGGATCTATTTTCATTTTTCTACATGCAGACATCCAGTTGGACCAGCACCATTTGTTGAAGATGCTATCTTTTTTTCCATTGTATGGTTTTGGCATCTTTGTCAAAAATCAGGTGTCCATAGTGTGTGGGTTTATTTCTGGGTCTTCTGTCGATTCCATTGATCCACCATTCTGTTTCTATGTCAGTACCATGCAGTTTTTATAACTGTTGCTCTATAGTACAGCTTGAGATCAGGGATGGAGATACCTCCAGAAGATCTTTTATTGTCGAGGATTGTTTTAGCAATTCTGGATTTCTTGTTATTCCATATGAAGTTGAGAATTTTTCTTTCCAGGTCTGTAAAGAATTGTGTTGGCAATTTGATGGGAATTGCATTAAATCTGTAGATTGCTTTTGGTAAGATGGCCATTTTTACTATGTTAATCCTGCCAAGCCATGAGCATGGGAGATCTTTCCATCTTCTCATATCTTCCTCTAATTCTTTCTTCAGAGACTTGAAATTTTTTTCATACAAGTCTTTGACTTGCTTGGTTAGTGTTACACCAAGGTACTTTATGTCATTTGTGGCTATTGTGAAGGGTGTTGTTTCTCTAATTTCTTTCTCAGCCCTTTTGTCTTTTGTACACAGGAGTGCTACTGATTTTTTTGAGTTAATTTTGTATCCGGCCACTTTGCTGAAGGTGTTTATCAGCTGTAGGAGTTCCCTGGTAGAGTTTTTGGGGTCACTCATATATACTATCATATCATCTGCAAATAGTGATAATTTGACTTCTTCCTTTTTAATCTGTATCCCCTTGATCTCCTTCAACTGTCTTGTTGCTCTAGCAAGGACTTCCAGCACTATGTTGAAGAGATATGGAAAGAGTGGGCAGCCTTGTCTTGTCCCTGATTTCAGTGGGATTGCTTTAAGTTTCTCTCCGTTCAGTTTGATGTTGGCTATAGGCTTGCTGTATATCGACTTTACTATGTTTAGACATGTGCCTTGTATCCCTGATCTCTCCCATACTTTAAACATGAATGGATGTTGGATTTTGTCAAATGCTTTTTCAGCATCTAGGGAGATTATCATGTGGGTTTTTTTTCTTTCAGTTTGTTAATAGGGTGGATCACATTGATGTATTTCCGTATATTGAACCACCCCTGCATACCTGGGATGAAGCCTACTTGGTCATAGTGGATAATATCTTTGATGTGTTCTTGTATTCGGTTTGCAAGTATTTTGTTAAGTATTTTTGCATGGGACATAACTACAGACACTGAGGAAATCCAAACAATCATTAGGACTTACTTCAAAAGTCTATATGCCACAAAATTTGAAAATCTAAATGAAATGGACAATTTTCTTGATCGATTTGACTTACCAAAGCTGAATCAGGACCAGGTAAATCAATTAAATAGTCCCATATCCCCCAAAGAAATAGAAGCAGTCATCAAAAGTCTCCCATCCAAAAAAAGCCCAGGACTAGATGTCTTCAACGCAGAATTCTACCAGACCTTCAAAGAAGAGCTAACTCCAATTCTCTTCAAACTATTCCACAAAATAGAAACAGAAGGAATATTACCAAACTCATTCTATGAAGCCACAGTCACCTTGGTGTGACTCAACCTCACAAAGACTCAACAAAGAAAGAGAATTTCAGGCCAATCTCCCTTATGAACATTGATAAAGTGAAGATATTGTAAAAGAGGTGCTCTCCCAGCTGCTTGGTTTCAGAAGTCAGCTACTTGGGATCTCTGAGCTGTCCATCTGTGTCTCCTAGGGGCCAATCAGGGCAATTGTCACAGTGGCACATGAATCACACAGTGAACGTTTGAGAGTGTTTAATATGATGCAGAACCAAGTGGCACCTCTTTTCCTCTCATGGTGTTCTAAATAAACAACCTTAACCAAGTGTCATGCAAAGATGTCTGCGTATTAGAAAACATTAAGAACAGAAAAAAGGGATATTAAAACAGATGAAGTGATCCACAGATGTCCTTTTCTTAGCAGCATCTCAGATTTACATTTTAATAAAACATACCGTTTAGCTGATATATGTGTATATATACATATTATATATACATTCACATAACCCATACATGTGTGCATATATATAATGTTTATTTTGTTTATACTATTAATTCTTATGCAATATATGTATCCTCTATATACGTATGTATGTTTACATATAATAATCTTTACAAACTACTGACTGTATGTGTGATACTGCGTATATGTTACACATGTATACTTTGTATCTTGCATATGTAGTAGTCTTCATTACCCAGGAGAAATATATTCCAAGACCTCCAGTGGATTCCTGAAACTTCAGATACTACTGAGCATGCAATTCAAACACAACCACTGAACTGATAACCAGGATGTCAGCAACACTCACTTGCTGGTAGCACAAAGCTAAGGTAGTGGGCAGAGATTCTTCAGAGCATGGCTAGAATAGAGCAGGACAGGAAATCAAGCAGGGCAGGAACCTGGAGGCAGGAGCTGATGCAGGGTGCTGCTTACTGGCTTGCTCCTCATGGCTTGCTCAGCCTGCTTTCTTACAGAACCCAGGATCATCAGCCCAGGGCAGTACCACCAGCCATGGGATGGGCCCTCCCCCATTATTCACTAATTAAGAAAATGTCCCGAGGAGGAGGGATCTTATGGAGGCATTGCACTATTCAGAATGTCACTCAATATATAAGGTATGAATGGCTTCTTCCTGAAGCTTTCCAATTAATATCTTTACCTCTTAGTTGATGGCAAATGACTAAGTTTATGAGAAGTGAAACCTCAGATGCACAAGGAATATTGTATAAGTGTTCTACACACACACACACACACACACACATACATAACACACACATGCCAGTTGTGGATGGCTCAGTCAAAAAGTAGGTAAAGCACTTGCTATGTTTATGAGGACCTGAGTTTGGTTCCCAGGAATCACAAATTAATGTATATCTCTAATCAGAGCATCAGGGAGGTGGAGACAGGAGGATCCCTGGGGCCAGCCAGCCTAGCCTCATCCATAAGCGCCAGTTTCATTGTAAGACATGTTTTAAAGGAAGTGCTTAGCATGCCTGAGGATGACACCTGAGCTGGGCCCAGACTTGTACATGTCTGTGCACACACACACACACATACAAGCATGCATGGAAATTTGGTTGATTTAAATGTAAGTAGCCATATTTGGTTGAAGGCATGCATATTGGATGCCATAGTTCTGGGTAACCTGGCCTGGCAAACCAGTGTCTTGTTAGATTCCGAGCCTCAGTCAATTCTCTGATTCCCATTCCCTTTCAGACACGATCCTTCCCTTGTGTCTCCACAACAATATCAGACTCCTCGTGATTCTCCTAATACTTTCTATCAGGCTATGATGCTTTGACATCTTTGTAAATCTTGTTCCCTTGGGCCCCTGTTTCTCCTTCTGACCTTGTAAAACTGCCAAAAAATATAGTCTGGTCTTGTTTTTGTTTGTTTTGCTTTTTTGAGACAAAGCCTTACTTTGGCTACAAGACTGACCTTGAACTCACAGAGCCCCGTTTGTAGCTGCCTCCTGAGTACTGGGATTAAAGGAGAGCACGAGCTTGCTTGGCTCTAAAATGGCCATACTTTTCGAGAACCATTAAAACACACTTGAGATGCTGGAGAGATGGCTCAGGAGTTAAGAGTGTATACTGCTTTACCAGCGGACCCGACTCCAGTCTCCCGCACTGGCGCTCGGTGGCCCACAGCCGCCTGTAGCTCCAGCTCACGGGAATTCACAGCCCTCTGTGTACCGCCTGCCCCTTTGCATACATAATTAAAAAAATCTCTTAAAGAATAGCAATAAAACAGACGGGAAATCTATCTCTGCAGGGATTTTCCTCTGCCTAGCCCACAAAATAAGTCACTTCTTCTACCTTTGGTATATGGTTTTATCATTTGATGAATAGCATTAAATGATAATTACTTACTGCCCCATTAGTGACTTGAATGTGAACCCAGGAGGTTAGTTTTGCTTATTTCTCTACCACCTGCAATATAACCTGGTATAAAATGAAGTGCTTGCTCACTAATTTCATTTCTGTTTCTGTGATGAAACACCCTGACAAAAGGCAATTTAGGGAAGAAAGGGTTTATTTGGATTACGATTCCAGGTTATAGTCTGTCACTGTAGGGCAGTCAAAGCAGAACTTAAAGCAGCTGATGACATCACAACCACAGTCAGGAGCAGAGAGAGAGAGCAAATGTGTGGATCCTTGCTTGCTCTCGGCTGGCTTTCTTCACTCCTATACACTCCAGGGTCCAGCCTAATGAATGGTACCTCCCACAGTGGGCTGAGTTTTCCTACATCCGTTAACTTTATTAAGACAAGCAACCACAGGCATACCCACAGAGCAGCCCAATGAAGACTCTCTTCCCAGGTGACCGCAGGTTGTGTCAGGTGACAATTATGGCAAGCTACCACAGGTGGCATTGAATTGTTTAGTTGTTACCAGATGTTGTCTAATTCTGCTTCCCTGTGCTCAGACTCGCCAACAGAAACAACCTAAGGGAGGAAAAAAAAATCATTCTGCTTTATGATATCACATCAAATCCATCACAGCAGGGGAAGCGTGGCAGAAGGGAAGCCACTGTTCCCATGCTAATAGACCAGGAAGAGTCCGGGAAAGAGGCAGGATTGCAACCTTCATGGCCAGACCCTTCAGGGACGTGTTCCCATCAGTGAGGCTCCACCTCTGAGAGGTTCCTCATCTTTCTAAACCAGCATCTCTAACTCAGTACCGAACATTCAAGACTTGATCTGAGTGGGATAGTTCACATTCAAATATGAGCTTAAAAAATAAAGTTTACTGTTTAACTGATTTTTTTGAATAAGATTTATTTTATTCTTATTCGTGTGTGTGTGTGTGTACAGTGTCTGTGGATGCTAAAAGAGGGTGTTGGATCCTCTGGACTTGAAGTTTCAGGTGCTCATGAGCTGCCCAGCGTGGGTGCTGGAAACTGGACTGTAGTCCTCTTCAAGAGTAGCAAGTACTCTTCACTCCTGAGCCATCTCTCTGGCTCCCATTTAACTGAGTGTCCCCCTGATTTGATGTACATTCTTTGGATTCAGTGTCACCAAGACATTCCATCTCCCTGGCCATAAAAGAAGATGGGAGTGAGAGGACTGAGTGAATCAGCTGCACCGTGTGATATCCAGTTTCCGCTGCTCACTCCAGTAGACAGCCTGGCATTCAGAAGCCGATGAGAAGCCCGTAGCCTCTTTTCATTTGGTGATGAGAGTGTTTCTCCTCCAGTCACTTGCAACCTTCTAGCTGAATTTTTAAAATTATATCTATAGTTCTGTGTTCTTAGAAATCACATATACATTAAATATGTCTTTTGCATAGTTTAAAATATGGTGGTTCCTCTATGTGGAGGGAAATAGCTTTTTTTTTGTTTTTTTTTTAATTGAGTTCATAGTCTGGTCAAGTGAGCTGAGCTGGTAAAGTGCTTACTACCAAGCCTGATGACCTGAGTTTGATCCCTGGATCCCACATGGTGGATGGAGGTGACTGACTTCAGCAAGTTGTTTTCTGACTTACACACACACACACAAAAGCACACACCAACAAAATAAACACATGAATATAAGAAAAATTCTAGTAAAAGGTTGACTCATTTGTTTCACAAATGTTCATACAATGTTCAGACAACCCTCATGGAGGAGGGCATCTCTGACTCTGAACTGGGAAGCATCACAAATTTCTCTCTCATTTTTCTCTAGCTGCTCTTAAGTATAATACAGACTATCATTTAGCTTAGTTCTGATACATACCTCAGTTTTATTTTCTGGTGCTAAGATAATATTGGATGCTGCAGTCCAAATGACCCAACAGCCCCTGAGGCGAGGCAACTCAAAGTCGAGAAATAAAAACAAAGCCACCCATCTGTATAGGATTTCATGGTTTACCAAACATGCTTTCACCCCATCGGCTCATTTGATCATCATGAGAGTCTTTGCGAAGAAAAGGCATCATGTGAGAAAGGAATTGATGGGCCTGCTACTGACCTGACATGTCCAAGTTCTCATGACAAGGTGGAGACACTCTCTGTAGTCTAGTCACAAGCCCGGCACTATTTTCCTACTCACTCTGCTACCGAGATGATGGGCCGCATCAGCCATACTCTCTTGAGACCAGGGTCTTGTTTAGGATAGTAGAAGTCTTTCCAGAAATTGCAGTTTCAAAGTGAGAGTGTGCTCTTGCTGTGGCATCCTGTTATTTCCTCTCTGGGATGTTGCTTCTATCAAATGAGCGGGAAAATTGCCCATGACAGCTTGATAACTACCCCCAGCCATGGTTGACAGAGGTTACCTTCAGCCGCAAGGTGGGAGCGGTCGTCATGGAAACCCAGAAAGAAGCAAACCGTTCCCCAAACACAGCTCAACAGTAAGTGCTCAATTACAAACTTTGCAAGAGTCGGGATGTGCTGAAGGTTGATTGAGACTGGAGATATACCAGTGAATGGGAAAGAAAGGGTTCTAAGTAATCAAAATCATATTTGTAAATGTGTTCTGGTCAGTTGTGTGTGTGTGTGTGTGTGTGTATATGTACTTATATATAGGCATATGTGCACACATAATATATAATTTAGGTCTCTATGTATATATACACATAAATACTGTAAACACGTGTGCATACATATGCATACACACATGCATGTGCACAAAGCACACACACACACACACACACACACACACACACACACACACACATATATATATATATATATATATATATATATATATATATATATATGGCACATTATTTTCAGTCTCATTCCATGCTGTATTAGTTGAGATAGTCTAGTAGAACAGAAATTGATACTGTACGAGTTTATTGAAAGAGGGATTATTGTATTGTCTTACACATAGAGGCTAGACCCAGCAATGGCTGCCCTCACACTGAAGAGGCTGCTCAATTCAAGAGGCTGGACCCCTCTGTGATCCCAGACTGCTGTCAAAGGCCCGGAGACTCTTGGAGAGATGGTGGTCCTTAGTGCCTTCACTGGAAGGCTAAGAAGCTGGGTCCTGATGTGAGCACAGGATGGCACTAGAAGCAGTCGCAAGGTGGGTGAGCTCACCAGCAAGACAAGAAATAATGCAGGCAAAGTGTAAAGGTTTTCCAGCATAGGTCCCTGTCATCTGACTGCCACTGGGAGGGTTCACACACATGTGGGGTGAGTCTTTCCCTTTGAATGAACTGAATGAAGATTTCTCACAAATGTGCCTGGCAGTGCATGTCTTAGTTGGTCCCAAATCCGGTTAAGCTGATTTCTATGATGAACCATCCAAATGCTTTTTAGCTCTTCGTCTCCCTGACTCAGGATCCTAGTTAAACCCTCAAATTTGAAAGCCAGTTGTAATGAGGTTGTTAGAAAAGTTCTCTAACAAAACTTCGCATGTGGGCTGGCAGGAAATTTCAGTGGGTAGAGGAACTTGTCAAGCCTGAGGACCTGAGTTGGATCTCTGGGATACAGATGGTGGAAGGAGAGAACTCCTACAGGCTGTTCTCAGTCAAGTCGTTCTCAGTGTGAGGTCTGGCATTCACACTGATGAATCAGTGATACTACAATATACCCCAGTGTTTCCTTTTTGCCAGATGCTATCCATAAAGAAGAAATAATATTTTCTTGCTATTTCCAGACTCAGAGAAAGCTCTTTTTGCAATGGCTGGCAGTGATTGCAAAGAATAAATGGTTGTTGAGTGTTCAGCCCTAAACAGGACATTTGTAGCACTCCCTTTGAGGCTCATGGAACATGGCAGGAGATGGGAGTGGAAAGAGCGCAGGCACTGGGAGAAGGAGAGAGGGCTGTGTGTGGTACAGCTGGTACAGGTATGACAACAGCAGGTGCCTGCAGTGGGCCTCAGTAAGACCAGACCCATCAGTAGTCAGTCATGGATTGAGGATGGACTCACAGAGCTACTGATGGTTCCAAACCCATCATCTCATATTTGTGCCTGGGTAAGCTCAGTGGGTCTCCAATCCAAAAGGGAAACAAAAGGACTGTTGGAAGGTGGCAGAGGTCCTGGCTTCTGGGACGAGAAGAAGAGGCAGAGGAAGGGCTGAGGATCACCAGAATGCATCGCATACATGGACACTGCGGAAGAATAAATTTGATATTAAAAGAAACATGTTAGGGCCTCACTCTGGGGGACAAAGAACTCTGCTGTGGGGTTGAAGAGATGGCTCAGTGGTTAAGAGCCCTTGCTCTTGCAGAGGACCTGAGTTTGGTTCCAAGCGCCATGTCAGGCACTTCATTGTCATCTGTAACTTCAGTTCTGAAAGATCTGATGTTCTGCTTTGGCCACCACAGGCACCCACATGTATGTGCACATGCATACACACAGAGACACACAGACACACAGACACACAGACACACACACACACACACACACACACACACACACACACACACATACACACACACACACACACGAAGCAGTCAAGTTCTCCCATACTCAGGAAAAGCTTAGCACAGTGATTTCCATCAGATTTGTGTCCCACCGCTTAAGAATAACTGTGTTATCCTCTGCAGTGGCTCAGACTCCAGGATGGAGGCTGGATCAAGTATGACTCAAAGAGACAGTCAGGCTGCCTAACAAACAAAACAGAGGTTGCAAGAGGGTGCGACACCACGAAATAAATTAGAATGAGCATCTCTTTGTTATCTCTGTGGCAGCCAGCCCCTTCCATTCTTGGCATGATATTTTCCTATGCTAAGCGCTTGTAGAGCTGAATAGGTGGATATCAGGAATGATTTAACGGAATGAGTGGGGAAGGAAGGGAGAGAAACACATTTTGCCTGTTAACCCAGAGACAGCAAAACCATGCCTATAGAAAACAAATAGAGCTAGAATGTCCAGAAGTTTGCATTGAAATGATGGTCCTGGGGCTGGAGAGATGGCTCAGCCATTAAAAGTGCTTTCTGCTCTTGCAGAGGTTTGGTTCTCAGCACATACATTGTGGTAACTCCAGCTCCAGGGGGTCTGACGCCCTCTTCTGACCTGCACACACATTCACACAAACATACTCTACTCCCCACCCACTACATACACATACTTTAAATAATAAATCTTTAAAAAAGAAATCATGGTCTTTCCTTCATTTCCAGATCCTCTCTCTTCAGCTTTTCCTAAACGGCCTCTGCCAAGCTGATTTTATGTTGATTTATTTATTTTGTGTGGAGTGGGGTTCTCATCTGGAGGACAGAGATTGTTGCTGGCTGTCTTCTGCTACTCTGTACTGTGGTGTTGGATGCAGGGTCTCTCACTGAACTCGAAGCTTCATTGATTGGCTGGTCTGGCTGGTCAGTGATCCAGCCATTCTCTTTTCTCTGTTGCCTCAGTGTTGGGACCCCAAACTAACTATACAGTACCCAAGTTTTTAGGTGGGTGTTGCAGATCCGAACTTGGACCCCCACATCTGTGCAGCGCGGGCTTTCCACACTGAGCCATCTCTCCATCCCTATTGTATCTTTATTTATCAGGGAATGCTTCTCAGCTCGGACTGGACTCGAATTCATGAGCATTCTGCCTCAGCCTCTGAGTCCTGGGATTACAGGTGTGTAACACCATGCCTGGCTCCACAAGGTTCTACTGAGGCCTTTGACGTTCTCTTGGCTCCAGGGGACTGTCGCCTGAGGGCTGTGGACTGTTGTGTGTGCCTGAGTTTACATGGACAAAGAGGATGCCTTTTCCCTTCCCCTTGGAAGGCTTGCGCCTCCTCCTGTTCACAGGTCCCTCTCATCTTACAGATTGTGTAGCTTGGCAGAGAAGGCATAATGCCTCCTGATGGGCAGAGAGCCAAGCTCTGAGATTGTGTGAGAAAGATGACCAGTTTCAATGGTAGATTCTGTCCATTAAAACCTATTACAGCTCCCCTCCCAGAACCCAGCTGGTTCCATTATAGAAAATTGGAGTGAAATGGTGTCAGCGTTAGTGCCATAAAAATGAATAGGAATCTCGCTTTCCATTATTCTAAATTACAGATTGTTGCGTTGATATGTATTTATTTTTGGCATTTCTCTCTGGCCTTGGTTGAGGGTCTGACCTCTGAGTAATGAATAAACAGAAAGACACATGTCAGCACTTGAGCCTTGCCTGTCTCACCTTTTTTTTTCTTCTTGTTTGTGATAAAAATTTTAAATGTGACATTCTTAAGTGGATTGATAATCTCAACTCTTTTACATTCACACATTTCTGTCTGGGCAAAATGGCGTAGAAAGGAAGTATGACAGAAACAGTTCATAGAGAGATGAAGTTGCAGACTTGTTCCCAGGCCTGGGTGCAGACCTTTCGTAGCTTGAGAAAAGCCTCATTTTATATCTAATTATGTGTATTTGGGAATGTGTGTGTGTCGTAGTGTATGTGTTGTTGTGTATACAGTGCCCACTGAACCCAGAAGTGGGGCTCAGAGCCCATAGAGCCGGAGTTTCAGGTGATTGCAAGCCACCTGCCGTGGTTTCTCAGGACCGCCTCAAAGAAGAGCAAGTGCTCCTAACCGCGGAGCTGTCTCTCCAGCCCTCTCTGGTAGCTTTGACATGAGAATAAGAGCTCAGAGCAATCAGGGTTCATTGCAATAAAGGCAGCTCATTTTTAGAGTGCTTCAAAACAGTGACTTCTTTTGTTTGGCCACCCTCAAGTTTAGAATTTTCTTTTTTATATGTCCTGGGTGTTTACAGACGGAATCTCAGAAGTGAGCTGAAGCACAAAGCCACGGTGAATGCAACAGAAATGGCTGCGGGTGCACTGTAAAGCCATCCATTGTTCAAAACATTTTGTGTCTTGCTGGTCTAGCACTTAAGTAGCTACTGAGAGTATAAAGACCAAAATACAATGAATCCTGGAATTGCTAAAGACTTGAGAGGCAGTTGAATTATTATAAAGATAAGAGCATATCCCAGAGCACTGGTTCCCTTCTCTCCTCCTCATCTGCTCTCCCTCCTTCCATCCTACTCTCTCTCTCTTTTTTCTTTCTGGGTCTCATATAGCCCAAGATGGCTTAGAACTGCCTGTGTATCTGAAGGTAACCTTGAACTTCTGAACCTCCTGTTTCCACCTTCCCACTGCTAGGACTACAGGTGTGCACCATAACATCACATTTATAAGGTGCTGGGAATGGAACCCAGCGCTTCATGCACGCTAGGCAAGCATTCTACTAAGCGAGCTGCAGCCCCAGCCCTAACCCAGAGAATGTTTGAATTATAGGAACATGTATAACCCCTTTGGGGGGGGCTTCAAGTGATAGAACAATATAGCTGAAAAAGACCAACAACAATTTATTGACCTAAGCACTTTAAAATGTGGTCTGGCTATGCTGTTGCTTACTCACAGTACTTGTGAGTCTAAGGCAGGACCATGACAAGTTTGAGGATGGCCTGATCTACAAAATAAGTTTGGAGCCACCTGGACTATATGCCAGAATCCTAGGTTAAAAAAAAAAAAAAAGCTGGGCATAGTGGCAGATGCCTGTCATTCTAGCATTCATGATGCCAAGTAGGAGGGTTTCGTTCAAGGCCAGTCTGGGCTACATAGAAAGTTCTGCATAACGTGACTTTGTTTCAAGGTAAAAGAAACATTTCCAAGTTTCATTTTCAAAACTGTGTGAGGGAAATGCCCAGGGTTTTACAAAGCTTGGAACATTTATAAATACTTCCAAGTGTGGGCTATATGCATGCTGTCTTAGTTAGGGTTTTATTGCTGTGAAGAGACACCATGACCATAGCAACTCTAATAAAGAAAAATGTTTCATTGGGTTTGGCTTATAGTTTCAGAAGCTTAGTTAATTATGATCATGGTGGGAAGCATGGTGGCACATAGAGAGACATGGTGCTGGAGGGGCTGAGAGTTCTACATCTTTATCTATAGGCAGCAGAGGGAGACTGTGAGTCATTGGCCTGGCTTGGCATCTGAGACCTCAAAGTGTGCCCCCAGTGACACACTTCCTCCAACAAAGCCACATTTACTCCACCAAGGCCATACCTCCTAATAGTGCCACTCCCTGTGAGGCTATGGGGAACATTTTCTTTCAATCCAGTGCACATGCCATCTTCCTCTTTTCACCCCTTCCCCTTCTCTTCTCACCTCTGTTCTCTTTTTGTTGCTGTGATAGACACTCTGAACAAAAGCAACTTAGGAAAGGAAAGGGCATATTTGGTTTACACTTTGAGGTCACAGTCCGTCTCTGAGGGAAGTCAGGGCAGGAACTCAAGCAGAAGCTTAAAGCAGACACCGTAGCGGATGCTGCTTGCCAGCTCATAGCTTCATTGGCTTTTTGACACAGCCCAGTACTACCTACCTAGGGAATGGTACCACCCACAGTGGGATGGTCCCTCCAACATCAAAGAACAGTTAAGACAACTTTCCCCCTCCACAGGCCAATATGATGCCAGACTTCTTTACCTGAGACTCTTCTCAGGTGAGAGGCTGTGTCAAGATGACAGTTAAAGCTGATTAGATCACCTGTTACAAGTTTCACTCTGCATTGCACACTGGCCTTGAACTCAGGCTGGCCTCTAACTCACAATCCTCCTGCTTTAGCCTTTGGAGTGTTGGATTACAGATATGTTCCACCATTCATGATTTTCTATTTATTGGTTTATCTCCTCTCTTCCTCTCTCCCTCCTTCCCGTGTGTGTGTGTGTGTGTGTGTGTGTGTGTGTGTGTGTGTATCTGTGTATCTGTGTATCTGTGTATCTGTGTACCTGTGCACAAACATGGAAGCCAGTCTTAAGAGGGTTTTTTGGTGGGTGTCCTCCTCTAGCCATCCTTTTTTCCCCTTTGAGGCAGGATCTTTCATGAAACTTCATCTTACATTTTCTGGAATCCAGCAGGTTTACTAAGCTCCAGTGATATTCCTGTGTGCACCTTCCTTAGAGCTGGGATTGCAGGTTTGTATGGTGTCTTAGTTACTGTTCTATTGCTGTGAAGAGACACCGCAGCCAAGGCAACTCCTGTAAAACCAAGCGTTGTTTAGTTGGTACTTGCTTATAGTTTCAGAAGGTAAATCCATTATCATCATGGTGAGAGGGAGACAGGCATGAAAAACTTTATATCCTGATCCACAGGCAGCAGGCAAAACGAGAGAGAGAGAAAGACAGAGAGTGAGAGGACACTTCTTTCAAAAAAGTCACACCTCTGATTCCTTCTCAAGCAGTTCAACTGGGACTAAGCATGTAATCACATGAACCTGTGGGGCCATTCTCATTTAAACTACCACATATGTGGTGGCTGCCTTTTTACATGGATGTTGGGATACAACTGTCAATTCCTGTGATTTTACAATAAGTACTTTAAAAAATCTCTCTCTCTCTCTTCCTTTCTCTCTCTCTCTGTGTGTGTGTGTGTGTGTGTGTGTGTGTTCATGTGTGGCCTCTAGAGGCTGGAAGAGGGTTCTGGATCTCCTGAAGCTGGAGTTACAGGTGAATGTGAGCCACCAGACACAGGTGCTGGGAACCAATCTCTGGTCCCCTGACGGAGGAGCAAGCATTCATGACAACAAAGTCATCTCTCCGGCCTAGGAGAGTTATTTCATTCTAAAGAGAGCAATTTCTCACTCACAGGATATATGCCTCCTCACCTTTTCTATTAACAAATTGTGTATGAGTGGACTGCTGTGGACCTGAGTTAGAATTTCCAGAACCCCAGTAAAAAAAAGTAAAAAAAAGGTGGCACACATCTGGAACCCCAGAGCTTCTACAGTGTCTTCATTGTAGGGTTTTTATAGGCAAATGACCTGAGGCTGTCTCTTGCCCACATTCACTTATTTTGAGCTTGTGAACTGAGTGTGGAGACTCTTCTGGATTGTCTGAGTGGAATCGTTCTTATCAATTACATCACTGAGGTTGGTAATATTATTTGAGCAACAATAGCCTATAAGTCCAACACTACGAAAAGATGCCTGCAAATCTACCAGAGCTCAAAGGTATTAAACTGTCTGCAGGCGTAAGTGTGCACTAAGTGAATGGTGCTGTGAGCCCCTGTGATATTCAAAGCAAACAATTTACTGAAAGTACCTCGTTTCACCCCCACTATAAGGCTCTTGAGCCAAGTACTGTTCTCCTTTTGTAGATGAGTAAACAGGATTCACAGTAGGAGCTAGCTCTCTCCAAGTCTCTGAAAAGGCTAGGAGCAGATCCAGCTCCCAAACGCAGCTCAACAGCTTTGTTCTTTATTTCCACACCATGTGGTTGCTCTAGAAGCAGCCCGAAATGTGCTCTTGACTCTGTAGCAGGATTTTCATGTCATATGTCATATCTTCATGCGTACGGTTCATATGTGTGCATGTATACATGAGTGCTCCTGCCTGTGAGGATTCCTGTGAAAATCAGACTGATGTAAGGAGGTCTTCATCTGTCTCTTCCCCACTGCACTTTTCGAGACAGGGTCTCTCATTGAACCCCAATTGGCTAGAATGGTTGGCCAGTAAGACCCAGGGTCCTCCTGTCTCCGCCTCACAGCGCTGGTGTGTACTTCCATATCTGGCTTTTTACATGGGTGTTAAGGATTTGAACTCAGGTTGCATAATAAGCTTGCTTGATAAATAAGCACGTTGCCCACTGAACCACCTCCCTAGCGCAAAATAGCCTATTTTAATCTTGAAAAGAAATATTCTCTCCTGAGATATTGAAGCTGTGGTAAGTGCACGTGTTGAGAGGCATACATTGAGTGCTGGAGCTATAGGTATATGCCACTATACGCAGCTACTAGCTGTGTTTCCATCTGTCTTCTGCAAGGTGACACCATATCTATTAGACACTCACCCCTGAAACTCAAACCCAAGCAAAACACTCATGAATAACATAGGCAACAACTAACTTCACATTTACAGTCAAACTGTAAAGCAAATATCTTAGCTGACTTTTAATTTTTTTCCTTTCCTTTCCTTTTTTTTTTTTTTGTTTTTGTTTGATTTTTTGGGACATAGTTTCTCTGTTCCCTGGATGTCCTGGACTCACTCTGTAGACCAGGCTGGCTTCAAACTCACAGAGATCCACCTGCCTCTGCCTCCTGAGTGTTGGGCTTAAAGGCATATGCCACTACTGCCCTGCTTAGCTGATTTTCTTATGCTTTCATTGACAACCACAGATTGGTTAATTGAAAATATATGTGCGCATATATATATATATATATATATATATATATATATATACATACACACATGCATACATACATACATACATACATACATACATACAGTCTATGGTTTCTGGAGCTGAGAGGTCAAAGTATATGGAATTGACATCTAGGGAGGGTCTTCTCATGCACCATATGGCAAGATAGAGGGAGTGTGCTGTTGGTTCATTCTCTGCTTTTCTTAGAAAATCACTACTGTCATCAATAACCTCATGAGGTCATCTAATGACCTCACAAGTTCCTAATCACCTTCCAAAAGCTCTACCTCCAATTGCTATCAATCTATAAATGCAGAGATTATTTTCAACATGTGTATTTTGGGAGCACACATTCAAACTTTAGCAGGAAATGATTGCTGCTGTTATCTTGGATCATAATTAAGAGCAAAGATAACTCCACTGGTGGCCAAGATGAGGCTCAGCCTCACGTATCATTCTCTTCATGTCACATCTTAAAACTAGTTTCTTACAGCACAGAGGACTGGATGGAGGAAATTAGGATATCAAAATTTAAAGGATTCCAGCAAGATAGCTCAGCAGGTAAAGGTGCGTGTTGCCAAGCCTGAAGACCTGAGTTTATCTCTGGGACCCACATGGAGAAGAACAGAACTGAGTTTGGCCAGTCGTCCTTTGTGTTCCACATATATTGACACACATGTGCATGCATGACCAAATGATAAATAATTGTAAAATATAGAAGGACTGAGATATGGGTTATTTGGTGGACAAATTGCCCAGAATTCGTGAAGTCCTGGATTCCATTTTTAGGACTGCATAACACCAGGCATGGTGGTAAATACCTACAATCTCAGCCATTGGGAGGCAGAGACAGGAAGATGAGACGTTCAAGGTCATCTTTAGCTGTAGTGAATCAGAGGCTAGCCTAGGTTACATGAGATCTTAACAACAAAACAAGCAATAATAGAAGAAAATTTATACTTTGTTCATTTCTCTATATAAACCAAAGCCACAGGTGGAAGACAAAAATTCTGTTGTAGGATTAGAATGTATTATAATCAGAACAGAGTCCCAGGTAGATATAGATATTTAATTCATTCCTCATTTTTCCCTATTAATAATAATAGTGTAATGAACATTTTAGTGTAAAACCTTCTCTACATCCATCCCTTTATTTCTTTATGGTTATATTTTAAGAACTAGAATGGAGGGGTATGTTTGTGCTTATCATCATGACTATGATTATATGGTTTTCATGAGGCAGCGCCTTGCCTCACGACCCAGACTGGCCTTCAACTCACAGCGATCCTCCCACTTCACCCTCACAAGCACTGAGATTATAGGCATACATCGTCAGCTGTTAATATTTCTGAAAGGATTGAACAAGCAACTATCCACACTAGAGAAGAAACACTACTGCACATTGTTTTATGCTTTTACCATAGTTTCTGTTATACTTGTATCTATGATAATGTCATTGACCAAATCATATAGCTTCATCATTACTCTATTTCTACTGCTCATGTGATTCTATGCTATTCCAAAAGTTTGCCAGTCTATTTTAGTGATTGATTTGCCCTGCAGAAGGTAATTAAACACTAAGTATATTAATCATTTATTATATTTGTTTCAATATTTTTTGTGATGCCGGAGAGAGAATTTAGAGCTCTGTGTGTGGTAGGCAACTCATCTATCACAGAGTCACATTTCCAGGCTTTCACTGGAGAATTTTAGTCAGATGATCTACCATTATATTATGCCATACCCCAAATCCTCACTGGGGGATTCTAGGCAGGTGCTCTACCACTGAGTTACATTCACAGCCCCTCACTGTGATTGTAGGCAGGTTCTCTACAGCTGAGTCACACTCCCAACCCCTCCCTGGAGGATTGTAGGCAGGTGCTCTACCACTGAGCCACACTCCAGCCCCTCACTGGGTGACTCTAGGCAGGTGCTCTTCCATTGAGCCACATCCTTAGCCCCTCACTGGGGGATTCTAGGCAGGGGCTCTACCACTAAACAGCAACCCTAGTCATTGTTATAAATTTTTTAGCTGCAGTTTTTCATGCCAAGTTGAGACAGAGTTAAAGCAGCTTTGATATGTAAGTAAACAGACTGGTGGAAAGCATGCCTGCACCTGAGAGAACAAACATCCTTCCTGCTGTTAGTTAAGCTCACCTGATCCTCTGGATTTGATCTGTGTTTATCTGGCTTTCTCAGTGTCTCAGCCCCGCCCTCCACTTTCAAGCTGTGACAACTTCTGCTCTAAGCAGGATTAGGAGCATAAACAAATGATAATTGTCTTTCATCTCATCTTCACCTCTTCTCTCTCCCCACCCAGACCCTTCTTATGCATTAAGGATCATAACACTCACAGGATGGGTCTATGAACCATCTGCCTTGATAGAGAGAGTTGTGGAGGAGAAATCATGTACAGAGTAAAGGCTGTCACTCAGACAAGCACATCTAGGCTTCCCTCTGCATTACACAAGAAGGTTAAGTTGACTCTCTGGTCCATGTAGGTTGCATGCAATTAGGATTGTGTTGGACAAATTCCCCAAAAGAACCAGCCAGAGCAGCTTTGCATGGATAATTCAGTAGGATTTTTTTTTTTTAAATATAGGGTGAATAAGAAAGTCATGTAGTACATGGACTCTAGGCTGAAAGCTAAAGGCAATGAAGGAGAATATTTGTTCAAAGGCTGGAGAGATGGGTCCGCAGTTAAGAATACACACTGCCCTTGCAGAGGTCCTGTACTCAGTTTCCAGCACTCAGGCTGACACAGGCACCTGTGGCTCTAGCTCCAGCCATTCTATTTAAAACACAATACAGTGTAATTGAAAGGTTTTTGTTTGTCTGTTTAAAATCGATGGCATGCTCAGTGTATTAGCTGCTTGTGTTGCTGTGACCCTGCAAAGCAACTTCCTTTAGGAAGGATTTATTTTGCCTGGAAGTCCATCATGGGGAGAGGAAGGTATGGAGACAAGAGAGTGAGCTAGCTAGGTCATGTTGCATTACAGCCAGGAAGCAGAGAGAGAGATGAACGTTCATGCTCAGTTCAGTTTTGCCTTCTTATTCTGGTCAGAACCGCAGCCCATGGAATAGTGTAGCCTCCATTCAGGACAGGTCTTTTCACCCCAAATCAACCATTTCTAGAAATTTCCTTACAACCACCGAAAGTTTGTCTTTTAGGTGATCGTTAAGTTGACAGGATTAAACAGAACAGTTCCATAGTGAGACTTTTCTTGAAAAAAGAATCATTGGTATATTTATCTTAAGATGGAAGAAATATTCATGGTGCCACAGATGCAAGATCTTGCTTTGTATGAGTCCTCTGCACAGGCACAATTCATTGTGGGGACGTTATCATTGTGGATATTGGTGTTGTTGATGAAGTGAGCAGTAATTGCTATCCTTAAAGATCATAAGTCATTTAAAACCACTTTAAAAAAATACTAGGAGAAAAAAGCCACATTCAATGGGAGCGAGGTCCTCATGGCAGTCCAAATTGAGAGTGATTTATGATCACGAGTAGTCAATACTAGTGGGTCCACATCAATTTTATATCTAATTTAAAAATTTGAGCTCTCAATGTGCTCATTAAAGAGTATAATGGATTTACATATTTTAATTATGTTTTATGGATTGTGAACATAATGTAATTAAGAGACTTTTCAGGGGTGTGATTAATGAGCAGGGTGGCCAGACATATGGCGGGAGACAGCACATCGAGTGGACTCGGTGAGCAGAGTCCAGACCCACAGCTGACAGCCCTGACCACAGCACTAAAGTCCCTGTTAACAGTGATAGAATCGGAGCCTAACGATGCTCTGTGGTGGGAACAAGGCTCTCTGAAGAGCGGCCAAGTGCTGGAGTGGTCATGCCTGGCTCAGGAACCCTGCTTTTCTGCCTGTCCATGGTCTCTCCATTCTCCTCACACTCCCCTTGGCACTGACACCATGGCTTACAGACACTTTGACTGCATTATTGTTTTTTATTTGCTTGTTTGTTTTTGAGACAGGGTCTCATGTAGTCCAGGCTGACTTCAAACTTGCTATGTAGCTGAGAATAACTTCAGATTTAACAAGAAAATAAAGATTTATTTTATTTTTGATTAGTTTATGTATGTGTCTCTGTGTGAATATGCTTGTGTGGTCTACCCCAAGGAGGTGTCCGATTTCAGTCCTTATCCCCTGGGGGAGCTGCAAGTGCTCTTACCCACTGAGCCATCTTTCGTGCCGTGAACTTTGGCTTCTTATCCTCCTGCCTCTGCCCCCCAGGTGCTGGGATTGCAGGCATGTGCCACCACTGACTGCTTTATTTATTTATTCCCCCATTCATTTTTTCACTCACTCACCCCTTTATTATTTTTTCATTCACTTTATTGATTCCCCCATTCATTATTTCACTCACTCACTCTTCATTCATTCATTCATTCATTCATTTTAAGGCAGGGTAGTTGGACATTGAACATAGACTCTTATGATAAGCAGAGATTCTATTACTGAGTTACAGTCTCAGCCTTCAGGTTTTTGGAACAAATCTAGAGCCTGATGGACTGGAACCCAAGATCGTCTTGCATTTGCCACTATGCACAGTGGTTTTCTTTTTCTAAGTGAAGCTTGTTGGAAGAAGCCATGTCCACTTATTACATACTGTTTGTGGTTGCTTTTTCATTATTATTCAAAGCTCTTTAAAGACACAGGGCATTAAGCCCGTGTTGGCCATCTGTTCTACTCTGATTCATCTCTGCGGACTTGCTGGCTGTGCCCTGAGATAGGAGCTCAGCATCCCTGGATCTCACTTAAAGGGGGCTTGTGGTAAAAACCCATAGACAGTGCTTGATATGCAAAGCCATCTACCCAGCTCTGAATACCCAGTCTTCTCTCTATGGTCTGTGTGTCTCATTTGAATTCTTCCTTGCAGATCACAAGAGCAAAGGGGGGAGGGGGTCACAAAACAGATCCCATTAAAAACCACATCTATCTTTTTCCAGTGCTGGATTGAACCCAAGACTTAGGATATCTACTGTGCCACGGAGCTACATACCCGGCCCCTGGTTGTTTTTATACAGGGTCTCATTATGTGCTCCACACAGACTGACACTTTCTAGACAGCCCAGCTGGCTTCAGACTCAGGACTTACTTCTGACAGCCCCCAAGTGCTGGGATTACAGGCATGTAAAGTTATGCCCAGCTCAGATATCAGCAGTGTGTGTGTGTGTGTGTGTGTGTGTGTGTGTGTAACAAGTGTGCATACATATGTGTGGAGCACAACCTCGGGAGTAGTTCTTCAGGTACTAGCCACCTTATTTTGTGAGCCAGGTTTTTCATCGGCCTGGAACTCACCATGGAGCCTATGCTGGCTGGCCTGCAAGCTCCAGGATCCCCCTGTCTCTCCCTCATACCTCCAGCACTGGAATTACACACCGCATGCCATCCCACACCTGACTTTTCACACAGGTTCTGGGGGATTGAACTCAGGTCCTTAAGTCTGCAGAGTAAACACCTTACCAACTGAGCTCTCTCTCCAGGGCCCCCCTGTCCCATTTTTAACACAAATTTGAGCCTGTGATTTTTTTTTTTCTGCTACAGAATATGCCTTAGAGTTTATTGCAGGACTTAAGAACAGCAAGGCTTTTAATGATGCTTTATGGGTTAGAAGAATCATGCTCACAGCAGCAGAAGGTGAAGACACAGGATAGGCTATCTCCCTCTCTCTCACTTTCCTTCTCCCTCCCCTCCTTCCCCCTTCTTCCCTCTAGTATCTTCTGAAGAGTGGACACATTGCTCAGAGCTGTCACCCCGCTTTGCCGCCTTCCCAGTGCCCTCCTGTCTGCAGCAGGAGAAGGGCCTGATCTTTCTGGGGCAGGTCTTCCCTTTTCTTTGTCCAAGTTCTTGTCTCCTCCTCTGGTTCCTCCCCTCAGACAATTAAGACCCTGCAGAGCCTCTTCAAGTTTTCTTCCTTAGATTTACTGTTGACCTCGAGGGGGAGCCCAAGACTTCCTCATATTGGCAGCTGGGCTCAAAGGCAGACAGAAAAAACCAGGAAATCCTCAGCCAGTGTTCTGGGTGAAAGGGTCGGATATCAAGAGATGAATGTCAGACAAGAGGGTCAAACCTGCTTTTTGAAGGCTTTTTCTCAATTAAAACATTACGTTTTGATGGATATGATGGAGGCAGGAGGATTGCTGCAAGCTAGAGGCCATTATGGACTACAGAGTGATATCCTATCTCAAATAACAAACAAACAAAACAAACAACAACCAAAAAACCAACCCAAACCAAAATAAAAGCTTCATAGAACATTACTTTTTGTGATTCTCGTTCTTTTCATTATGTTTGGTGCTAGAGGCACTAAAGCCAGCTTTCGCTAGCTTGGAAGTTTTGTACTGACAGCTATAGGACAATGAGCAGCCTGGCCTGGGTGTTTGGACTAGTTTCTTCAGACCCCACAGAAGTGTGTGTGTGTTGGGGGGAGGGAGGCTCCAGGCTCAGACTCTGTTCACTTTGAGGTACAATATCTTTCTGATACATAAGGTATGTGGCATGGTTTATCAGGTACTAGGATGACATTTCAGAATAAAGGTTACAAATAGAAATAAAAGGTCCGAGAGCCTAAAATCCCCCAGTGAGGAACTGGAGGGATGGGTTCAGTAGAAGGTTGCTGGCCTCCCATGCACAAGGTCCTGCATTTGATCTCTAGCACCAAAGCAGCAGAAACAACAACGATGACAATGATCATGATAATAATAGGCATTTTTAAAGATACTACCAGTATGTTGAATGATCAAAGTGACAACAGGCTGAGGCTGTAAGGGGAATGGGTAAATAAATGGCTATCAGCAATATGGGCAGTATGAAATGTAAGTTAGGTTCTCAGGAGAGGGAGAAAGAGTCCTCGGAAGTTTTGGCTTTGCTGTGTTTGCATTGATGGCCTCCACCTCCTTGCAAGTAACGTGCATGTCTCTGAGTGTAGACTTGAATGCACCACAGAGGCAAGAAGAGGAGGTCAAAACCAGATCTACAGGTATCTGTGAACCGCCTGACCTCAGTGTTAGGAGCAGAACTAGCCCTAAACTGCTGAATCAACTCTCCAACCTCCATTGCTGTACCTGTTTTACTTACAGATGCCTGGGAAACAGCTGGACGGGATCAGATACTCAAGACCCTCCCAGGCAGTAGTTAGAAGCACACATTTTAATTATGAGGTTAAAGAGGAGATAAGGAAGGGCAACATACGAAACAGTCTCAAATGGGGAGGAACAAGAGAACGTGAGGTGGTAGTGATGCTATGATTTTACCTGTGCTGTTTCCCAAAAGCTTGGGCATTGAAGACTTGTTCTTCAGCCTTTCATATCATTGACAGGTAGTGGGAAGAAGTTAGGTCAGTGGGGGTGTTTTAGTTTCATCCGGTTGCTGAGATAAAACTCAGACTGAAAACAAGTTAGGGGAGAAAAGGGTTTACTTTGGCTTGCTGTTCATAGACCAGCCATCCAGGAACTGAAGCAGAAACCATAGAAAAGCGTTGCTTGCAGACTCATGCTTAGCTAACCTTCTGTGAACAGCCCAGGACCATCTGCCTAGGGAATGGTGCCACCTACGGTGGTCTGGGCCCTCCTGCTTCAATCAATAATCAAAACAATCTTCCGTAGATGTGCCCATAGGCCAGTCTGTTCCAGGCAATTCCTCAATTGAGGCTTCTCTTCTCAGATGCCCTTGGGCTGTGTCGAGATGAGAATCAATGATAAACAAGGCAGGTGGTGTGTGCTAGCTTTTTCCTGTCTCTGCCTTTGCTTTCTGCCTGCTGTGAGGTAAGTAGCTCTTATCACATGTTCTTGCCATGTGTTTTTACCTTATACTCAAAAGCAACTATGAAGCCAGGATCTAAAACATACCTTTTCTTTTCTATGTTGTCCCAGATATTTTGACACAGAGATAGAAGGGAGCAGTTTTATACAGAGATGTAATTTAAAGACAAAAAGGACATGGGTGTCCAAGGCAGACCATGACGTTACCTCTGGGGAAGTAAGGCTAGATAACCTTTACCTCCTATCTATTATGGGATAAATGTGGAATTTTGTGCCTGTCTTAGTCAGTGTTCTATTGCTGCTAAGAGATACCACAGCAACTCTTATAAAGGAAAGCATTTAATTGGGGCTGTTTCAGAATTTAAGAGGTTTAGTCCATTATCATCATGGCAGAGAGCCTGGCGGCACACAGGCAGACATGGTGCTGGGGAAGCAACTGAGCGTTCTACATCTGGATCTGCAGACAGCAGGAAGAGAGAGCCACTGGTACTGGCTTGGGTTTTTGAAGCCCCAAAGCCCACCCCTCAGTGACACACTTCGTCCAGCAAGGCCACACCTTCTAATCCCTCTCAGGTAGTGCCATTCCCTGAGGACCAAACATTCAAATATATGAGCCTATGGGGGGGGGGGCATTCTTATTCAAACCAGCACAGTGCCACAGCTTGTGTGCACGTCTATGAATGTGTAGGTGTGCATGAATGTATGTGAGCAGACGAGGACCTCAGGTATCAGTCACGTTGCTTTTAGAGACAGGGTCTCTCCCTACCTGGGACTCACCAAGTAGGTGAGGTTGGTTGGCCAGTGACCTCCAAGGGTCCTCCAGTCTGTACCCTCCCTGCTCTGAGATTACAAGTGTATACCAGCACACCCAACTGTTTTCCATAGGTTTTGGGAGTGGGATGCAGGTGCTAAGGCTTACACAGCAAGTACTTTGCCCCAGTCCTAACTGGGAAATTTTGATGAAGTTATTTTCCTCCTTTAGGCAGATCTTCTCGAATGATAACATTGCAGAATTCTCAGTGAGTATCTTTCACTCTTCCCTGTCAACAAGAATGTCTATGAACAAGGAAATAGCTGGAATTTCAACTTCCTCCTCCAGATTAATTACGAGTAGCAGTGGCCTTCATTGACTAATAAGAAGTCAGAGCAATGGGAAAGCCTGTTTCCTGACTTTTCTAAGCAGCTGTGATTTGCTCTCTTATAAGGTCCAGCTACTTATTCTCTCCAAGTTTCAATTTCCTTATTTGTAAAACAGCCACAATAATCACATTAAGGGGATGTTTTTGGAGACTTCTATTCTGCACCATTAATTTTCCTGGAGCCTGGCATGGTTAGGCACTCAATAAATGTTAGCTCTCTCTTTCCCCCACCCCCCTACCAGCATTTGATTACCACGGATTTGATTACTTTGGCCTGAGCCAACTCCCTTAACAAATGTTTCCACCTTAGATTAAAATTAATTCAAAGACAGGGACCAGCCACGCATCCTGTACGGGACTAAGAAAATGGCATTAATTTTGTAAATTAATAAATATGCAAATGGAAGCTTTGTATGGAATCAGCTATATAAGCAGGAAGTAAATTGTGTTGTAAATTATTCACCACCATATGGATCTGATATCCTTGACTTAGCATGCAAAACAGAGAAAGCTGCCACAGACCCTGCTGTAATGGCTTCTGAGAGTGAATGACATGTTGGTCCCAAGGCAGCCCCAGGGTTGTGGCTGCTGAGTCACAGGGCTGATTCTGGAGTGGTGGCGGAGCCCTGTGGTGAGCAGGTCGCTACCCACCCACTGCCCTGCTGAGAACAAGAGGAGTCAGACTGCCTTGGGGCTACCAGCCGCGTGATCTCCTGTGAATTGCCCGATTGCTTTGGCCATACTGCTCAGAGAAGTCACAGACTGAGAGGCCTCTCTGGGGCTTCCAGCACCTGGACTGGTATTAGCAGCAATACCAGCTTCAAGGCAGGTGTGACTGGCCCGGGGAAATATGAATTACTGCTAGATTGATTCATCAATCATTAAAAAACAAATAGTCTAAGAACGGTGCAGGTGTTCCATATTGTACTAAATAGATGCTGCAGGGCTGAGAGCTTTTCTGTTAGGACCATTCAGCCCTAGCATCCAGGGAGGATTTTAAAAATAGATCCCTGAGAGCCCACCTCTGGAATTCTGATGCTGAATGGTTGATCAGGGACCCAAGAACCTGTTTTCCAATATCTACCCCCTCCTTATAAGGTCCCAATGACAAACCAAAGTAATTCCATCAAACCTCAACCAGAGGGAACCAATGGGCACATTAGGATTACTTCCAGAGCACAGGTGAGAGACTGGGGGCAGGGACATCACTGACCCCAAAGCTTGTTACCCGGAATGGATGATGGATACGCCATTGGCACATAGGCAGAGCCCCTTTCAGCTGACCTCCCCCCAGTTTATACACACTCTAGCATCTCTCAGACCCAGAGCCACATGCAATATGGAAGATTTGCATAGGAACAGCTGGCAGGAGCAGTTGGAATCTATGGTTAAGGTCCAACGACACTCGCTACCCACTCCTTCTCTGAGGGCATGTGAACAGTCCACAGGCATGGTCTCGCTGGTCTCCTGCAAGTGGGAAGAGCTGATTTTATGAGGATGTCTACTCTTTTGCTCAGGTGCTTGACCTCAGTAACACTGATGAGTATTCAGGTTTGGGTATCTTGGCTGAAGAGACGCTTTTCTTTGAGGTTCTGGCCTTCAAGGGTCTTAACCAAGAAACCAGTGTCTCAGTTTCTTTTATCACTGCTCTTATCCGATATCTGGACAGAGCAACATAAGGGGAGAAGGGCTTATTTTGGCTCATGGTTTAAGGTGGATCGTGCCATCATGGTGAGGAAGATGGGGCAGCTGTTTTAGAAACTGCCTATATTCCAGAACCAGGTGCTGTGTCCACAGCTCCACTTCAGCAACTCAGCACCAGCAGCTACAGTCACCACCAGCCACCAAATGTGACACATTCCCCCAGTGTCCTAGAGTCCCATACCCTTTATAAAATCTTGTGTCATCTCTCTCTCTGTATGTGTCTGTCTGTCTGCCTCTCTTGTTCCCACTCAGAGGCGTTTTTTGCCTCGCCCTCCCACCCCTTCCATGGGCTCTGTTGCATGGGGTGATCTTTGCAGCATTCATTGGCTCCCATCTGCCAAGGTACTCCTCTATGGTGGAACCCTAATAAGCTCACAGGGAAGTGTGGTGGCAGAAGCAGGATGTGGGCTCATCGTTTCAAACCTGTATTCAGGAAGCAGAGCGTGAGCAGGGAATGGGGCTATGCTGTAACAGCTCAAGTCCTGGCCCCAGCGACCCACTTACTCCAGAGAGGCTCCAATGCCTGTAGATTCTGCAATCTTTTCAAACTCTGTCAGCAGTGAGCCTGTTGGGGGACATTTCACACTCAAACCATACCACCAGGCCAAATTGTGGCTTTCATTCTTTATTGCCTGTGAACTAAGACAGGAGTGAGACCAGGAAATAAACAAAGAATGAAAACCAGCTCAGTTGATTGGGGAGGCTTCTGGTGGGAGACACAGTTAAGGCCAACTAAGAATAGCACCACAGATTAGATACACAGAGTGGACAAGGGGACTTTTAAAGTTGGAGGTTCCTCTTGTTCTGAGAGGTAGGATTCAGAGGTAACCTCAGGTTGAAGGGCCAGGGACCTGGAATGGACCTGTTCTGGAATGACAGTTGAAAATGATGAGAAGATGGCTTCTCAGAAGCAAAGTGCTTCTGCAGAAGCATGAGATCTAAGGACCTCAGGACCCACATAAAAAGTGTTGGACATGGTGGTAATCCTAATGCTGAGGAAGTGGAGACAGGCAGATCACTGGGGCTCACTAGCCAGTCAGCCTAGTTTACTATATGAGTCCCAAGCCAGTGAGTTTTAGGCAAATATTATACCACTGAGCCACACCCCAGCCCATCACTGAAGATTCTAGGCAGGTGCTTTACCACTGAGCTACAACCTTAGCCTCTCACTGGGAGATTCTAGGCAGGTGCTCTATGTCTAAAATCCCTGACCCTTCAACCTGAGGTGCTCTATGCCACATCCTGGCTCTTCACTGGGAATTCTAGGCAGGCACTCTGCCACTAAGATACCTCCCCAGCATTTTTTATTTTTGTATATAACTCAAGCATCCTTGAATTCATGATCTTTCTACTTCAGCTTTCCTATTAGCTGGGATTACAGGAGTGTATGCTGAACCACAGTCGGTGGTGACTAGTATTTTAATTAGGTAAATAATTATTGCCCGAGGCCAAAGCTACCTTCATAGCATGTCCACCGATTCCAGCTGCTGCTTCTGTCCTCTGAGGTAATGCTTGTTGTTCCACCTGCCATCTGTTCATTCATCCTTTCTGAAGTCTCCCTCTACCTCTCACCACCAAGATAAACATCCCCATGGACTTACAGGAGCTGGATGTGTTTGCCATCCCTGGGGATATCTCATTTTACAGCTGGGCAAATACCAGCATGCAAAGTTCATGTCTTTGCAAAGTCATGCCGTTACAGAAATGTCTAGGTAGCAGGTGGCAAAATGGTGCTGTTGTCAGTACCATATAGATAATCATGCCTTGCTGCTAATCATTTTCTTCCTAGTTCAAGTTCATGGTTTACTGTTTGCAAAGGAGTGTCCACATGCGTTCCCTCACTCAGTCTTTCCCATAATCCTGTGCATTGTATTTTCATACATTGGATCTGAGTTTGCAGGGTTGGAAAGAATGGAGCTATTCCACTTTGGGGCATGGCTCAGCCGTAGCGTGCATACCATCTTTCTCCCCTTTTCAAATTTTTATTTGCTTTTACTTTATCTTATTATAAAATGTAGCAGATCAAAACACCACACACCAAAATTGAGCAGACCCAAGGATGACACATGTCAATGAACTTCTCTATAGTTAGAGTAAGCTTTTTGGAACAGAAGCTGTGGAATTTTGCACTGGGTTTTATATTTTCACTATCAAATATACTTTATGTACTTGCACACTACAAAATTGAAAAATGTCACGACAGAGTCAGAACTGGAAAAACAATTCGATTTATATTCTCTTTTATAACTCATTTCCTCTTTGTTTAAGTAAGAAAGCTAGGAAACCGGAAACGGAGATCAGCCTTTCAAACTCTCAGACTCCCCCCCTCCCCCTCCCCATCTTTCTTCCCTCCCCCCCATCCTCAGCTTACATGCTTTATAGGGTGTCTTAGTTTTTTTCTGTTGCTGTGAGAACACTTGGACAAAAAGCAACTTAATAGAAGAAGGATTTATTTCAGCTCACAATTCCATGTTGTAGTCCATTCCCGAAGGGATGTCAAGGCAGGAACTCAAAGCCATTAATCGCTTCTGAATGAAGAGCAGAGAGAGAAATGAATACACATGCTCCCACTTGGCTCACTTTCCCTATTCTTCTACATTGCAGGACTCAAACCCAGGGAATGGTACTGCCTGCAGTGAGCTAGCTCTTCCCACATCAATTAATCAAGAAAGTCTCTCTTGCTGCCCAATGGCCAACTTGATTTAAACAGTCTCTCCTTGATACTTTCTTCCAGGTAATATTAGGTTTATCGAGTTGACAATTAAAATTAATCATTGCAAACTAAAGCAAACTTTAGTCTTGTCCCTCCGTCAGGTGGCCAGCCTTATTCTGAGATTTGTGGAGTTGTCACCACCTACATTTTTTTCCTCTTCATCATCTCTCTATTCAGTGAGGTTCCCAAACCCCTAAGAACAGAGACTCATGTCCCCCTTGTCATTGAGATTACATCTGAATTTTAATTTAGCTGAGAACAGCTGGCAGTGTGCACATGCTAGGCACTCTTCATGTGCAGATTGCTTCCATTCCAATCTGAGGTTGGAACGTGTCATTTTACTATGGAATACAAAAGAGTCATTCTCCATCCCTTCCCACCTCCCTGTTTCCTTTCACTACTGCACTATAAGCACTATGATGTCACTGGGCAGTAAGGCTTACTAGGCTCCTTTTATAACCTATAATCACTGGTTTGTGATTCACAGTGAGGATGAAATCCTGATGACATTACTATGTGGTGCATGGCTGGATGAAACTGTAACCATGTTCCACAAAAGACACACATGCCATTAAAGGTTCAGTGAGTCAACACTGATTGGTTTATTATCTTCCTGTGTGTAGGGGGTGAGCATCTCTGGGAGCTTGTGTATAGAGGGCACAGGATGACCTTAGGTGTCTTTGTTTAAGCATCTTCCACTTTTAATTTAAGACAGGGTCTCTCACTAATAAAGAACGTCACCAAGTAGTATAGGCTAGTAGGCCAATGAGTTTCCAGGGATCCACCAATCTCTGCCTCCCATTTCACCATTATGAGATTATTTATCAGCACAAGCTACCACACCAAGCTTTTAAAATGGGTTCCAACTCACATCAAACTCAGGTCCTTACACTTATGATGTAAGCACTTTACCAACCTAGCCATGTCCCAGCCCTGTCATCCTACGTGGTACCAAGCCCAAGCTTCTTCCTTTCCTCATGAAGTCATCAGTCCCATTGTGTTAGAATCAAACTGCTACACATAGATTAATGCCTGGTTTACTTTTCAGCCTCATGGTTTGGGTTCTCTGTGTTTCTTTATCTTCTACCAAAGAGTATGAAATATAACAACAACACCCAAAACATTCCTCAGCATGAGCAGAAGCTTTCCTGTGTGACCTGACAAGCCAAGGCATCTTTAAAAATGGGTTTGCTTTCTGAGCACTTTCCTGTCACGTCCTAAAATCCCTCTTCCAAGATGCTCCCATCTGGATCCACTACTTGCTATTCTACAATAGAGCTGCCTTCTGAATTTGTCTTTTCTTGTCCTCCTGGCCATAGCATCATCTCTTTCAGTTGTTAAGAGTCCATGGCTTCATTTCCCTTGTCTCTTTCATTCTGTTCTTTGCTGTTTTGAAAAAAAAAATAAAAATACAGAGAGAAAATTCTTGAGAAAGTGGCCTGGAAGATGGAGGGAACCATTTTGTTTTAAAACTTTAGGGGTCCTTTATTTTCTCAACAATGCCTTTAAAACACACACACACACACACACACACACACACACACACACTCATGCGTGCCTGCACCCACTTGTGCGCACACTCAGCTGAGACCCTCCAACAGAACAGCTCTTCTTGGCGTGTGTAGCTCGGCGTTTGGTGCACCTGCATCTTTACCTGGATTTTTCAGACAGGGTGTACACGCTTTCAGAGTGTGATGCGCATTCTCAGGGTTAGGAGTTCTGTAGCATTCACATGTCTTCATTGGATGGAAAGATTTCAGAGCACCCCAGCTACTGATTCCTGTATGTCATTCATTCATTTGTCATTTGGAAGTTAGTTCACAGGCTTGGACAGTGGCCCCTTGTCTGACAACTTTTCCTCTCACGTTGTCCCCCTTTCAGTTAGTATATCTGTTCACTCATCCACTAGTTGAAATCCTTTCTGCCACGGTTTATAAATAACCAGAAAATCCTTGAGAATTACTTCAGCAATTATTTAGAAAAGTCAGTGTTGTACAAGAAGGATTAAAAGCAGAAATACAATACTTGGAATCTACTTAAGAATCTTAAAGGCTATCTTTTCTTCTCTCAATTTATCCTGCCATGGTCAAAAATGGGAAGCAAATTCACATTTGCACCCTGCATAGTCCCTATTATGAAGGAAATAACAGGCTGGAACAGGACATTCAGTGTACACCTATAATCTCAGAATTCAGGAGGATCAGGAGTTCAAAGCCAGCCTGAGCCACATGAAGCTTTGCTAAAAACAAACAAACAAACAAACAAACAAACAAACAAACACTGCTAAAGAGTAGCCCTACCCCCTCACTAATGGAAAGAAAGAGGAAAAGATAGAAAAAAATAAAGTAGGGAAGGAAAAAATGGTAGAAAAAGGAAAGAAGAATAGATATATGCTAGCATACTTTTTAAAAAACTATTTTATTTTGGTTTCTTGTGCCTCTACCTCCCTTCTCCACCCCAATCCCTTTTAACACTCCAACATGGGGTAAGAGAGGAAAAAGTTTAGTGGGGAGGAGGGGCATAGTTTCTCTTAGCTACTTCATGCTGTTAGGGTTGTCTAGTTTGTTGGGCAAGTCCAATCTTAATTTCAGGATATCTCCAACTCCTTATCCAAGGGCACCCAGGAACAGCAGGGGGAGCACCAGCAGCCTTCTTCTTTCTCTGAGCTCCCCCAATCCTCTCTGGGCTCTGGTCTTTATTCCCTTTCAGAGTCCTCAGATTTAAACTGTCTGTAACTGGCAAAGAGTCCCTCTCAAAGCCCACGTGAGGCAAATAGGTTGCTGTTGTGAACAATCTGAATCAGTCCCATATACTACACCTGGGATCGACCGATCTATCTATCTATCTATCTATCTATCTATCTATCTATCTATCTATC
>NW_026590062.1:21133473-21145016 GCF_907164565.1 Psammomys obesus | reverse complement strand
ATCTATCTATCTATCTATCTATCTATCTATCTATCTATCTATCTATCTATCACAGACAAGGATGGACAGGTGCTCATGTGCATGGATAGATGGGTACATAGATGCGCATGCACGCACACACACACACACACACACACACACACACACACAGGAGGATGGATAGATGAATATGTACATGGATAAATGGGAACTTGGAGGAACTTGCTTGTGTGATCATGGAAGCTGAGAATTTTCAGCAGTGATGCCAGCCACAGACCCTGAGATGCCAACACTATGGTTCCAAAGAAGTCTAAAAGACTCAAAACCAGGACGTTTCACAATATGATTCCAAGTCTGAGCTCAAATGCCTTAGAACCCAGGGAGCAGCTGGGGTAGGTCCTTGTGTCCCAGCGGCAGGAAGCCTGGAACTCTGATGCCAAAGGTTGGTTGGAAACACCTCCAGGAGAGAGAAAGAAACTCCTCTTTGTTCTCTATCCAAGCTCCCAGTTGATTGGACAGTGCTCTCTTTGTTGTGGAAGGCTCGACTTTACCCAGTTCACTGACTCCCACAGCTTGCTCTGGAGAAACCTTACCATAGACAGTACCACTGATGTCCTTCTCCGTCTAGCCACACTGACACCAAATTAGCCATAGCCAGCACATTGAAAACTGCTCCGGTGCCATGCTGCTCTACACAGAAACTACCTTTTCTAATCTTCCTGTCCCCAAAGGCCAGCTCCCAATTCTCACATTGCCTCCATCATACAGTTACCTGATTCCTCCACTCTTCCTCCCACTGCATGACAACTTAAAAAAAACAATCTCCAGCCTCAGAGTATCTGACATCATCCCTTGTGTTCTTTTCTTTTGAAACCGTTCTGTAGCTCAGCCCACCATCATTTCTGACTCACTGCAATGGCTTCTTTGCTGATCCTTCTCCTTGCAGTCTGTTCAGAGAATTTAGTAAGGATCGTTCCTCTTGGCCAGCCACTTGCACCTATCCAGGTGCACGACCCACTCCATGACCTTAAAGAACTTGTTCTTCTCTCTGAAGGAGGAGAGGAGAACGGAGAGCTTGTAATGTAGGCGGCAGAAGGCATCATTACCACAGACGAGGAGGGAGGCTGCCAAAGCTGCTCTCTATTCTTGGCAAATGATGCCTGTGACCTTCTTAGGGGACAGGTGAAATCATGTTTTTATCTAGTGTTTTTATCTACATTCTTTTTTTTTTATGTGCCTGCATTTGTGCAGTTGTGTGTTTATAGATGCATGTGTTTGTGCATACTTTCGGAGGTCAGAGGTCTGCCTTGGGCGATATCTATGCTGTTTTAAATTTTTATTTTATTTATATTATTGTGTGAGGACAGGTTTACTGCAGTATACGTATAGTGGTTCAAGAACAATTTTGTAGGGTCAGTCCTCTCCTTCTACCTTTTCACGGGTTCCAGGGAGGGAGGTCAGGTTGCTAGGATTGTGTGGCAAATGCCTTTGCCCACAAAGTCATTTCTTAAGACCCAACTTTGTTTTCTTGCAACTGTCTCCCCCATGCCTGGAGCTTGCCAAGTAAGCTAAACTAGCCACCCATTCCATCCACCTGCCTCCCCAGCTCGGTCTCCCCAGAGCTGGGATGATGCCTTGGCACCACCACCCCATCTTCATACCAGAGTCCTGGGAATCAGACTGAAGGGCAAGAGAGAGGCACCACCAGCTCCCTCTCAGCCTTCTTTGAAGACAATATTTTCTATTCTTTTTAAGTTCTACACTTCTAAATAATGTATAACGATCCTATCCACCCATCACCACCTCATTGCAACTCCCCCTAGTGTACCTACTTCCTCTGCCTTCCAGTTTAATGTTTTCACTTTTATATTAATAATCCTCTGAGTGCAGTTAGGGATGTCATGTGTACTAACTGAAGCATGGGCAATCTACCCAGTGGCCACATCCCCAAAGGAGATGACTCTACCTCCCTCAGCAGCCATCAGCTGCTAATAGCTCCTCTGATTGGTGTCTGGCCTTGGGCCCTTCCCCTGTCTATGCTGGAATTTTGGATGGCTTAATGCTGTTAAGGTCTAGTGCAAGTCAACACAGCTAAAAGGAGTCGATACATGCAGCAGCCACACCATGTCCCGATGACAGCTCTTCAAAGCACTCCACCCCGTCTGCAGACTGTCATGTTCTTTCTGCCCCTTCTGTGAAGTGTTCTGAGCCTTGCGTGGTAGGAGAGGGAGTGATACAGATGACCCGCCTGCGGCTGAGCGCTCAGAAGTGTCTATGCTCAGCACTTTGAGCAGTTGTTCACCTTCATATTAGCCACTACGCACTAGAAAGAGAAGCTTCCCTGACCAACTTTGAGGACAGCACAAATCTTCCCTGATATGTCCTCATTTATTTTTGGTTGCTGTAATAAACAAAACAAAACAAAAACAAAAACAAAAACAACTCTGACCAAAAGCAACTTGAGAAGGAAATGGTTTATTTCAGTTTACGTTTCTAGGTAACAGTCCAAGACTGAAGAAAGTCAGGGCAGGAACGGAAGTGGAAGTAGAGGAATGTTCACCAGCTCACTCTCTGACGCTTATACAGCTAGATTTATTATTCACTCCATATACAACTTTCGAGGGAGGATGATGATGATGCCCGAAGCGGGCTTGGCCCTCCTGCACCAATCATCAGTCAAGATAATCATCTGCAGACATGCCCACAGGCCAACCTGATCTGAGCATTACTCAGCTGGTTCTCCATTCCCAGGTGACTACAGGTGGTGTTGAGTTGACAATAATAATGATGATGATGATAATGATAACAACAACAACTAACCAACATAGCCTCTTTCATGCCATATTGCATACCATCTTAGAGCATGGACTTGGAGGATAGACTTCCATCCATCTCTCCATCTCTTTATCCTTTGGTCTGTGTATACCTTCATCCCTCCACCCCATGTACTAGTTTTTTCCATGTGGTACCTATGTCTCATATCTTAAGGTGTCTCTGATTCTCTAAGCCATCAATCCTTACCACACTTTGGCTCTGATCCCCTCTTAGGCAGAGATGCCTTTTTCTTTAAGTGTATGATGCCTGGAAAGTCCAACTTATGAAAGAACACACTGAATAACTGAAGATGAGAGCTCGTAATTTTTAAGTGTATATAGTGAGTATGTATATGTGTGTACTACATGCATGCAGGTGCCCATGGAGGCCAGAAGACAATGTGAGAAACCTTAGAACTGGAGTTAGAGGTCATTGGGAGCCACCTAACATTGGTACTGGAAATAAAACCCAGGTCCTTTAGAATATCAGCAGGTGCTCTTCGATACACTGAATCATTTCTTCTGAGAAACAGTTTTTGTTCTCTAGGAGTTACAGTTCATGACTGACAAGACAACAATTTCAGAGTCTTTGGATTGGCACCACCTTCTGTGGTATTGTAATTACTCTTCTTATTGCTATGACAAAATGCCTAAGAAATGAATATTAAAGAAAGAAGGTTTATATTTTAGCTCAAAGTTCTACAGCCCACCGTGCCAGAGAAAGCATCCATCAATGTGAGGATGGCAGGGCGGTAAGGGTTTGTGGGAACTGCTCACATTTTGTGTACAGTCAGGAAGAAAGTACTCAGCTCAATTTTTCCTTTTCCTTTAATCTAAGGCCCCATCCCATAAAGATGTCACCCAAATTTAGGGTGTGTCTTCCACTTCAATGACCCTAATCTAGATAACTTTTCATGTAGATACCCAGTGACTCAACTCTTAGGTGACTCAAGATCCTATCAGGTTTACTAGTAATGTCAACCATGACAAAGGCTGAAGAGGGGATGGTCACTACGATTGTGTGACCTCTGTGGCCCAAGGACCAGGTGAGCACATGCCACAGGTGTGGTATAGTTTCAATGGCCAGGGCAATGTTTGCTTGCTGGTGTATAGGATGAATGATGGGGATGTCGTTCAGACCTGTGCAATAGTTGGTCGCACATCACAAAAAGAGGCCTTGGTTCGAGAGGTCTAGGAAGAAGGGGTTAGAAAAACATTCCTGCAAGAGAACTGACGAACCACTCCTCTCACTCACAAAACAGTGTCTCTTCTGATTTTTTTTTTAACAGTTTAGATTTACTATTTTCTTGCCAGCTCTTCTCTACTCTTATAGATCCTGGTAGAACAGTAAGCATGTATAATGTTCTTCTTATTTTGTTTTTGTATTTTTCTCCTCAAAAGATGCAACTCTGTTAAAAATTCTGTAGGGAATGTTAAAGTATTGTGATTGAGGGTTGTTAGAATATTGTATGTAGAGAGACAAAATTATCTTGGTTTATCTTATGTCCCACATTAACATTTTCTTAACTTGGTTTATTTGTGTGCTCCATGCTATATGTGAGGAACTCAGGGGACAACTTGTGTGGGTCGGTTTTCTCATTTGTCTCTTAGAGATCAAGCTCAGGTCATCAGGATTCGTAGCAAGCATCCTTACCTGCCGAGCCATCTCATCCTCTGTCTTTAGTGTCCTTAATAATCCCCTGTCTATCAGGCCACACATCCTTGAGATTATCAGGTAAAACGTGCAGAATCTATTACGTTAACAGGATGATAGCTTTCAACAAACGCAAGCTAAGAATGAGATAGCACCTGAAACTTTTAGCAGAGCTTCCCCTGTTTGCCACAAACCACCTTTCTGAGGTCCCCACTGGTGTATCTGGTTGATTAGAACTGCCTTCCTTTTACTCTGTGACTGCAGTTAGTTCATCTAACGGTTTCCATGTGGAATATGTCATTCAAGGAATCCCAGAGAACCCTTACTCTCAGGCTGTGATCACTCAGACCTGGCTCAGAATAGCTCACTCTTGACAAGTTCCCGGGCAGCTGTGGCTGGTCTAGGGTTCACCTTTGAGAATCATCAGCTTATTGTGTGCTGTGAGTTCAGATAGAAGACCAAGCATCACTGCCTTGGGGCTACGAAGGGACAGCATCCCAGTGGAAGCACAAAACCTGTACATGGAGCCCAACTTATACTCCCTTCTATCATTTGCAATTGAAGAAAGAAACACGTTAGGTAGATACAGGGCAAGTAAGATATTGTAGATACAGAGAAGTTCAGGGATGTTGAGGGTTCAGTATGCAGGTTTAATTGGACAGGGAGCTCCACAGAGTAGGATCTAGCAGAAGAGGGGATTGGCAGGTGATCCTGGCTCCAGAAGGGAAGCCACACTAAAGAATTTAAACTTGATCCTTTGGGTACCAGGCTTTTAATCAGGAGAGTAATGCAATTCCCTCTGCCTAATTGTGTTGTAATTGTTCGTTCATTAGAGATAAAAAGATATTAATCACAAATGATGCCAAGAAACACCCGGGTAGAACGAGCACAGTGTAAAATAATATTGACAACAGCTTATGGCCTATCAGCAGGCCGACTCCATGGATGTGGATTTTACTCCAATAATCCCATTGACTCCTTTTGTAACAGTCTCTACTCTTAACCCATTTTAGATGGGAAAAACCTGAGGCGAACACAGAGTCAAACTGAAGCATAAGGATTGCTTTCTTGTCTTAACCCTCCCTTCTCTTCATCCTTCTCGTTCTTTCTTTTTCCTCCTTTCCTCCCTCCCCTTTTCCTTCTTTCTTTTTTCTTCTCATCCCCTTCATTCTTTCTTCTTTCCCTCTTTCATCACTCTCTTTCTTTCTCCCTCTTCTCCCCTCCTCTTTTTTCCTTCACCCTTCTGTCCCTCTCTTCCTTCCTTGTCCCTTATTTCCTCCTTTCTTTTTCCCTCTCTTCCTTCCTTTTTTCCTCTCTTCCTTTCCTTTTGGCTTTTTGAGGCAAAATCTTACTCCATAGCTCAGGCTGCTGGGGAACCCAGTATGTATCCTAGATTGGCCTCAGACTCCTGATCATCGTGCCTCCCTTCTGGGTAGAAAGATGATAGGTCTTCACCACCACATTCAACTTAAACCACCTTTTCCATGATACTATCTTGAGTTCCAGAACTGTTTCTCTAAATCTCACTTTTACCTCAAACTTGTTGCATGTTACATGGGAGTGTTCCTACCACATTTGAGGAAGCAGCTCTGGTCCTTCCCACACCCCCTTTTTCCGAAAATGGCAGCTCGCAAAGGTATGGGGCTGGCAGGAGACACCTTTTCTTATCAGAATATCTTAGTCTTCAGTGAGGGAATGTCATCACCAGAGGACCCATGGGATCTATCACTGTCAAACCAGAAGGCTCTTTTTTTTTGCTGTTGTTGTTGGCTTTTTATCCATTCTTGCAAACTCAGGGCTTTTCAGATCTTTAAAGCTGATCACAGATAGCGCGCTACAGATAGCTGACTTAAATCTCAGCGAGACGGGAAGCGAGGCGATGCAAGGTACCGCGCATAAAATAAACCGCGCTGGCTCTTCTCGGGGAGATAAAACATAACTCTCGGTAGGCGCAGTGCCATGAAAGCCCTTGGAGAGAGAGGCGATCTTGTCAGGAATTGTATCTCATTTAGCACCATTGTTTCTCAGGCGCTGCTTTAGAATGAAAGCCATTCATCTTGCTTTTGTTTGCAGTTGCCTTTTATTTTTTCCTGCTACACAGAGATTTCTCTTCCATTAGCAAGAAGTACTTTTTTCCTTTTCCCTTGCCTCACGGATGGGACTTTCATCTTCCCTGTGTTTATGCCTGGCTCTCAGGGCGTCAGTTCAATGGTTTCTTTCTTCCTTTTGCCAAGTGGCAATTTAGATAATACAGAGAACACTGCTGTGAAACGGATGAAAATATTCTAATGATTCTATTCCTTGCAAATGTGTGCATGTGGGAGAGTGTGTAGAGATGTGAGTGTCTGTGAGTGTCTGTGTGAGAATATGTGTGCGTGTATACGTGTGCACACATATAAGCACTGTGCATCAGGGATATAGACATCATTAATTACAAAATCAGGAACTATTTTTGTTAAGGTTGATTTTTGGTTATGTGGGATTTTTTTTAGGTCTGTATGCATATGCATAAAAATGCCACGGAGTCTGCAGGAGGCCACCGAGCCCTTGGAGCTAAGCTACAGGCAGTTGAGCTGTGGGCTACGGGTGCTAGGAATCAAACTTGGGTCTCCTACAAAAGCATCATCTCTCTAGCCTAAGGAAATAATTTTGTGTGTGAGTGTATGTGTGTGCACACAAGCATATGTAGAGGCCAGAGGACGACCTCTGAGTGCCATTTCTTGGACACTCTATACCTTGATACCTTGAGACAGGTTCTCTTGCTGTCCTGGATAACCAAGTAGGCAAGGCTGGCTGGTCAGTGAGCCCCAGAGATCCAGCTGTCCCTACCTTTCCAGTGTTGGGGTTACATGCATGCACCAAGACTCCTGACCTAGGAAATAATTGTGTGGCTCTGCTAACTGTACAGCGCTGCTGAGTATGTAAAAGCAGCTGCTGGGCCCTTACTGCTGCAGGAGAACAAAGTGGGCAACTAAAGAGAAGGCAGTACAAAACGCCTTTAATTATGGCATGCGAGTTACAGAGCAAGATGAGAGATAAAAGATGCCCCGGGGCAAATACCCAGGCTCTGTTCTCTGTATTTGGAGAGAGAAAGGGATTCATAATGGAAATTCATAATTCATTATGAGTTTTATCAGAAGGCTTTCTGCTAAGACAGAGATGAAGTAGCTAATCACTTCTTGTCACCAGGTCCTGTTCTCTTTATTACAGGACCTCCTTTTGGCTTCAAGCACCTTTAGTAGAATATGAAAGCTCTGGTTCTGTGGCCATGGAACAGGGCTCAAAAAGCTGTACTGAGATGGTGTAAGGTAGAAATTTTCTCCGAGGGGAAACATCTCATCCTGGAGGGAGGCTTACTAAGTTTGGAGAAATGAACAGCGCACAATTTTCAGGAAATCCCTGAAACTGACCAGGTGGATAGTGACTATTCCTTTTTTTCTGAAAGGTTACATAAGCAGTGAAGACTGCTGAGGAGGAGACTAGCTGAGGTAGTCTGGAAGGGGCAGATGGCAGAGCTGTGTGGCTACTCAGTCGAACCTGATGAGTTGCCTGAAAGTCATGCAGAGCTCTCGGTACCGCTTTTGCTCCCAGGCTGAGGTGGGCTTTCAGTGATGCAGCTGTCTCCCAGGCATCCCTGCTTCTGTGAGTAACTCCAGTGAAAACTCCTTGGTTCAGTCATTCTGGACTGTTGCCTGTTATCTCTTTGGGATAATAGACATTTGTGTCATGTATATCTAGGAAGTGTCATACAAGAGCTGGGCACAGTGGTGCAAGCCTATAGTCTCAGCACAGAGAACCTGGATAGGGAAATTTCTAGGCTTTTCTGAACAGCCAGCCTAGCCTACTTGGAGAGTTCAGGCTAGTGAGAGGCCCTACATTAAAATAATAAAATAAAATACAAAATAAAATGAATGGTGACTGAGGGCATGCTGTGGCTTGCAAGGGCATGTATACACATGAACATGTAGTGTTTTGTACCTATACACACATAAACATTTATACACATACACACCATGCTGCTCACACTTGACAGGCTTTTATTTATTTATTGTGAGTTACTTAGATGGGTTCTCACAAGGGTAAACCTTGTAGATGACATTATAATCTGATACCCAAAGGTCTGACATGTCTGGTCCTTTCTCCACTGAGGAGAGTCTCATCAGCTACATTGTATTATGGGAGATGGCATCGGGACTATGGTATGGGAAAGGAAGAAAACATATAGTGAGCTTGGAAGCCAGAGAGTCGAGACACTGCAGAAGAGACCATTCGCTCTCTTTTATGTCAATATTCCCTAGAAAAGTGGTGCTCAGCCTTCCTAATGCTGCAACCCTTTAATACCCTCATGTCATGGTGACCCCAACCAGAGAATTAGTTTTTGTTGATACTCCGTAACTATAATTTTGCTACTGTTATGAATCATAATGTAAGTAAACATCCATGTTTTCAGATGGAATTAGGCGACCCCTGTGAAATGGTCATTAGATCCCCCAAAGGAGTCATGGCTCACAGGTTAAGAATTGCTGCTTTTGAGTGTGTACAGGTCCTTGGCCTCTTGTTTAAAAAATTGAAAGCCAGGGTTCACACAATCTTGCCACTATAAGGTAGTTTTATTCAGAGCTAGTGAGCATGCAGATTAGAGAGGGATAAACGGTCAAGATTGTAAGTGGTCCGCATGAGTGAGATTGTGTAAGGGCTCTGTTACTGCTTGGGGTATTCTTTTATGGGTTCTAAGGGCCTGGTTACTAAAGGGTGTGGTTGGGTGGTTCTCTACTTTTGTTGATAGATCAGGTCATGTAATTGTTATGATACTGTGCATTCCCCCTTTGCACAGTGCACTTGAATTTACTCATTTGCAAGCTCAATTATGCATAGACATAAGATGATAAATAAGGGATTTCTCTTAAAAGTTCCTAGGAGGACACAATTTTCCCTTTACTGTTCATGCGTCCCAAACCAGTTCAGGCTTCATTAACTCTTTTTCATACCTGAATGCATTGAGAATACAGTTGAATTGAAACTGTATGAATTTGATTTTTACTATGGGGTAGGAAAACTTGTACCATTGTCCAGAGATGGGAATGTGTGTGGCCCAGTGTGAATGGGTGGGCCAGGGCTTCTGTGGTTGCAAGTTGCATTGTCTGGAGAGGCTACGTGCTGATAACTTGTACAGGTGAAGGTATGAGGCTGTCAAGTATGTTATTACAGGAGGGTGTATGTGTATAAACCAAAGCTGCCGGGGTCCCAGGGTACTAGACTTGCTTGCCTCAGCACTGTCCAGTCTTCCAAGCCCAGCTGGCCATGGTAATGCATCCTTTCTAAAACTGCTCGCAACTATTTTTGTCCCAAGTCCTCACTTTATTCTATTAGTTCTCATGCTGCCTTCAGAGCTTATCCACTCTAACAGAAGGCAGATTCCTTAGAGATTCTTGGGAAGACTTGAGTAGCTCACTTAGCGTTCCATAGCCCAGATCCAGTCATAGGCTGTGGCTCAATGAACTTCCAGGGATAGCGGTGTGTGTGTGTGTGTTTCCCTAGGAAGATGTGTACAGATGTCCATTTACTCCAGAGAGGGCCTCGAGGACAGACTAAAGAAACTGTCCACTCAGGTCTAGCTGAGGAGTCACTGACTCTATTGGGTTTATTTATGGGTATATGTGGGTGTGAGGCCACTTATGGGAGCATGAATCTAAAGGTGCCTGAATTAGCAAAAGGCCTAAACATGGGTGACTCATAGGAGCTGCACCCATGGAGATCCCCACGTATCTTGCAGGCAGCTGGACTGAATGGGGGAGTCTTCCTGCCTCAGTCATTGTGACTGCTTGCGTGACGTTATGGAGGGCTTATGAATCCTGTAAGTTTTGTTTACTTCCTGAGACTTACACATTTCTTTATTCCCAAGTCTTAGGAATCCTCCTTACAGGAGGGGATATTTCCGTTCACAGGAAATAGCTATAAAACAGGTGTACTGGCTGGTCTGGTTTCTAAGCCTTGGTTAGGCAGCCCAGATGAATTTTCCATCACAGCTTTTCTCAGCAGAGGGCAGTATTACTGTCTCCCCCTCCTCTGTCTCTAATGTCAGAGGAGCTCTGCCTCCCTCCTTCCACACAGATCCCTGTCTGATGCATCCTTACATTGACCTTGTCTTGCCTCATTTTGCTTCTAGTTACAATTGGTGCTTATGCTTCCAACATCCTCTGTCTGCCGTTCCTTCTTTAGTGACCTTCAAGGACCCTTCTACCTGATTTTGGAGTTTCCCTGCTGAACTTGAACGGAAGCACCTCATGTTCCCACGAGAACAAAGGAAAGCTAAGCCAGCTCTGCTTTAGACCCTCACAAGTCACATGCAAAGGCCAGCCCATGCTTTGCTGTGTTTCCGCCTCCAGCCTCATAAACAAGGCCTCAGTAATAGCAGGAAGGGAGCGCAGAGGGCAGGAACACAGCATTACATCACCACATTACCTCCTTGGATGCATTTTCAAGGCCAGCAAACTCAATTAGCGTGTTGGTAATAGCTGTACCAGCAGTGGGGAAGCTTGCAGCAGCGTTTATCGTCCTGGGAAAGGACATGGGAAGCAAATGACAGTGTTATTCACTAGACAGAACCATCAGAAAAGATGATACTGCACCCAGATACACAAACGGAACCAAGCATACTTCCCTTCATCTAAGCTTGAGCTGCATTCTTTTTTTTTTTTTTTTAAGCAGTCTCTCATGTAGCTGAACCTGGCCTCAAACTTTTTAGATATTTAAAGCTTCCCTCAAACTTGTGATCCTCCTGGTCTACAAAGAGCTGGGATAAGAGGTGGGGTGGGTACCATGCTCCATTATGATTTTGCTACTTTTGATACATTTAAGTCTATAGAAATTTAATGTTATTAACAGTGGTCATTATTTGTCCCATCATTTATGCTTCAACAACTTTGTTTTCCCTTCTGTATTAATCACCCTTGAGATTTAGTGCAGTTAGAAAGTCACCTATGGGTCTGGGGTTGTATTTCAGTAGTAGAGCATCTGCCTAAAATCCCTTAGTAAGGGGCTGGGGGTATGGCTCATTGGTAGAGCACCTGCCTAGAATTCCCCAGTGAGGGGCTGGG
>NW_026590062.1:21089671-21133463 GCF_907164565.1 Psammomys obesus | reverse complement strand
GCTCATTGGTAGAGCACCTGCCTAGAATTCCCCAGTGAGGGGCTGGGGTGTGGGTCAGTGGTAGAGCCCCTGCCTAGAATCCCCCAGTGAGGGGCTGGGGTGTGGCTCAGTGGTGGAGCCCTTGTATAACATGTGCAATGATTTGAGTTCCATTCCTAGAACTGCATCAGAAGGGTCACCTGTTGATATTCATCAAGAGATCTTGTCTCACTCAGAATTCCTACATTTGGGCCTATCAAACCATCAACCAATGCAATAAGAAGGTAGAAGATTCTTAGTCAGAATAAGTGGTGAACTTAGTGGGTGTAGTGTTATGTGACTATAGTCTCAGCACTAGGGGGACTGAGGCAGGAGGATTACCAAGAGTTTGAGGTCAGTTTGGGTTACAAAGGGAATTCTAGACCAGCCTGTGCTCCATAGTAAGGCCTTATCTCAAAAGACTGTCCACAAGGATCTAAAACTAGGTGATGAAGAAAGGTTGGATTCCTAAGGAGTCACCTTAATGGTGGGGTCATGGAAATGTAGGATATTTGATAACTGTTCTTTGAATTCAACTTGTCTAAACTTGTAATTTTACAGATGAGGATAAACATGGGCCATAGAATTTAAATGGGGTCGCCTGGCTTGAGTAGCCAGTGAGCTGACATGCAGAATTGCTATGACTCATTCCTAGTTCAGGCTCGGAGGTGGATCAGCAGGAAAAAAGTTTGTTGCTCAAGATGGAGCAACCTTAGTTTGAGTCCCTTAACCCAGATAAAAGCCAGACTCAGCAATGTGTATCTGTAATCCCAGCCCTGCTGTGGCAAAGATGGGAATCTGAATGGTCCAGCCTGGCAAAAGTAGCAATGAACCAGAGACTCTGCCTTGAACAAGGTGTAAGGAGAGGGCTGACGCTTGAGGCTGTCCTCTCATTTCCACTATTCCTTATGCCACGCATACGGCTGCAGTCACATGTACACACCACATACACACACAAACACACACAAAGAAAGAGAGGGAAAGAGAGAGAGAGAGAATCCCAGTTCACCCACAGACCTCAGAGGAGGAATCTTGCAGAAGTCTCTTTACAGCGCCACTCATCACCCAGAAGCAGTATGGAGGTACATAGCGGACCTCTATGTTCAGTTAGTGCTGACACTGACAGGAGTTTGTATTTGTAAGCAAATCGAGTCCTCTACTCTCCGAGGTGGTTTTAAAATTTCGGTGGTTCTGAGTCCCTCATTCAGAGCACTAAGAGAAGGTTCCACGCAGCCCTCAAACATAAAATCTGTCAAATTAGAGGAGGAGTTCAAATTCCATAGCAGGAAGGACAGATCACACTTCTTCAAAGCAACCCCGATTTCCTAACCCATCTTTAGCCCTAAAACACCTTGTCACCCCCACTTGTGCTAACAAGAATAAATTTTACAGGGTCTCATGGTAGCTGTGACAATGCCAGTGTGGCTCTCATTTAGAGCCATGTAGATCAGTACTGTGTTCCAAATAACTCATACATCATGTATTTCCTGAAGACTGATTCTAAGCAGGGCTCATTTTCTAGGTACCAATCTTTTCCCCTCAGGCAGACTGTCTTTCACTTACTGATGGCAGAGGGAAGCCAGCAGGGTGGAGAGGAAAGTGAAGTCTGATTCCCAAGGAGAACCCACTCCAGTTCCTGAGAATCCCATGTCCTTAAGGTTGGAGAGATGCCCGGCTCTGTAGAATGCCGTGCACGTGTGAATCCTGGTGTTCCAGCTCTAGAGTCTATGTAAAAGAGGCTGTGGTGGTGTGGGCTTCCAAGCCCAGCACTAGAGCAGTGGAGACAGGACCATCCCTGTGTCCCCAGCCAGCACTGTCAAATCAGTGACCTCAGCTTCAGACTGAGCCTTTGACTCAGGAGACAAGGTTGAAGAAGACATGTGATGTTGACTTTTGGCCTTCATAGGCATGTTCACATGCGCACCATATCCTGTCAATATATGTACACATATAGCCATATGCAGCTATTTCCACATTCCACACACATAGACATACCTACTCACATAGAGAGGGTAAATACATTTCTAGCCACGGTAGTTTTCATCATCTACGTTCCCAGGACTTAAAAGTATGCCTTCATAGGCACGTTCACACATGCCGTGTACTTATATGAGCACATTATCCCTATTCATATATGTGCACACATACCCCTGTATAGGCATTTACACACTCTACACATATAAACATAACTACTCAGACACATGAAGAGGAGGTGCAATTTTAGCCATGGTACTCTTCATCATCTACAGTCTCAGGACTTGGGAGTATGTGTTTATAGTCATATTCTCCTTCTTGCCCTTGTTTCCTCTTTTTGTTTGCAGTGAAGCCAGAAAGCTTACAGAGGAGTGTAGTAAATTTGGGGGCAAGTATGAAGTATAAGGTCTGTCATTGTGGGTTCTCAGTAGATGAAGGATAGCAACAGGGTGGGAAAAAAGGGCGGGGATTAGAAGGGTAGGTTGAAAGTTAGATAATAGATAGATGGCAGATGAGTGGATGGATGAGTGAATGGATAAATGACACAGAGCTACATGGTAGATGAGCGCATGGGTAGGTGGATACATGGATGATATACAGAGATTGCCTATGCACGGGAAAGTAGGTAGTGTGTTAGTTACAGTTGTTTATTTCTTTACCACTGTGATCAAATACCTGATGGAGCAGCTTCGGGAGATGAGTTTTTAATTTGTTTTGACTCACTGTTTGAACAGTGCCTGTTGATCATGGTGGGTAGTGGACAGCAAAGCAGAGCAGTTCACTTCATGGCAGGTGGGAATCACAGGAAAGAAGAGATACGGACACAAAGTGGCTAGGACAATCTATAACCCCTGATGATGCATACCAATGACTTGCTTCCCTCTGGTAAGAATCCATCTAATGCCAATAATGCCACCATTTTGCAATCCAGTGAGGGATTAATGCATTGATTGTGTCAGAGCAGCCATAATCTATTCCTCTCTGGAAAAATCCACATAATCCATCTCCTAAGTATCTATCAAACCAGTCAAGCTGATAATGAAAATTAACCATTGGAGATGGCTGTGCCAGTGGATGGATGGATGGATGGATGGATGGATGGATGGATGGATGGATGGATGGGTGGATGGATGGGTGGGTGGATGGATGGATGGGTGGATGGATGGATGGATGGATGGATGGATGGATGGATGGATGGGTGGATGGATCGATGGGTGGGTGGGTGGGTGGGTGGGTAGGTATATAGATGGATGAATGGATGGATGAACTGACAGACAGACGGATGAATGGATAAATGGGTGAGTGAATGGACAGATAAAGGTATGAGTAGCTTTTTTCAATGAAAATGTAATATAGATTGTGACTATTTCAATCCATGGACACTGGGGTGGTTTATTGGGGAGCAAAGGCTCATGGCCTTTGGAAAACTTAAGGGAGACAGAAAGGAAGAAAGAGAATAAACTATTGAAAAACTTGAAATAGTTGTGGTGAAGCAAAGCTATTATAAACCATGGAATTCTGTTTGTCCTTAAACTAAACCCTCTTGGGACAGGCTGTCTTTCTAAAACCTGCTTCTTTTCATGTAACTTTGTAGGCCAAAGTATCTAATGTCTGTGTCTACATTTTGATTTGAGCCTCAGGAGCCTCGTATGTATGTATGTATGTATGTATGTATGTATTTTTTCTTTTCCTCCTTTTTTAAAAAATTCCTTTTCTCTAAGTGAGCCTTTTGACATTGACCTATTCCTATATCACCAACTGAGTGTTAAGTTGTGAAGTTCATAAATACATACCTGTTAAGTATTCACCTGCCTGCCACATTTATCTTTGCTGTTCTCTGCTTACCACCTCCTTGGCCTCGTTCTGATTCTGGCCCTAACAGGTATCCCGCCAATCCCGTTTTAAGGAGGTGCTGCATCATTGGCTGAAATGTGAAGAACTCAGCCTCCATGTGTCATCCTCCTTGGGCTGCCTCCCCTTTTGACTTTTCATGCCATCTCAAACCCACAGCTTTCCTGTGGCTTTTCAGCTGCTGACCTATTTTTTCAACCACCAGAAATCCCCCTTACTGCAACTAAACTCCCTCCCCACCAGTGGCAGACAGCCTGACCCAAAGCTTCTCTCTGCCTAGCCCCACAGAAGAGCAGCATTTCTGAAGTCAGCACCAATGCCTCTTGCAAAGGATTATGGAGGCCTTTTCACCCCCTGGGGTGGATTATGTCTGCTGCAAAACTTATTAACTTGTGAACCCTTTGTGTGTGTGCAGGAGTTGGGGCATGGGCGTGGGAAACTGTTTTCAAGTAGGAAGAAAGCACTTGATTTGTGGAGAGGCATTTTTTCATTTGAGAGAGGGAGAGAAAAAAATCCCTTTTTTACACCTCAGTAAATGAAAAGACTGTACTGTTAAATAGTACACACACACATACACAAAACACCTCTTGGGTGTGTGTCTGTGTGAATACTTTTAAATGACACTAACATCAGAGATGTAAGACACACTCATGATTATAGGGAATAAGATGCCCAGGGAGGCTAATAGGAAATCTATTACTATTTTGTTAGAGATTGGATGTCAAGAGCTCCCCACCAAAGACTCATGTGTTGAAGGCTGGGTACCCTGATGGTGGAGCATTTGAGGTGTGATGGGATCATGAAGGCTTTAATTTCATCAATGGCTTAATCCATTGATGAGTTTCTGGCTGAATGGGCTCTGAAGATGAATTCATGGATGAGATTAGTATCCTCAAGATCCAATTGCCTCTCAATGGCACCACCAACTGGGGAAGCAGCCTTCACCACATGAGCCTCTGAGGATATTTTATATCCAATTTGGAAGAGGTCATGAGATGAGCACACCTGTTGTTTAATTACAAGGTACCGATTCTGCATCTCTGTGTGTGTGTGCCTGCACGTGCGTGCCGGTGAATACTAGAACCTTAGCCATTGTTCCTCAGGTTCCATTCCCATTTTGTTGTTGTTGGTTTGTCTGTGGGGACAGGGCGTCTTGCTGGCCTGGAGCTTAAAAGCTGAGCCAGGATGGCTGGCCCATGACCTTCAGGGCATCACCAGTCTCTGTCTCTCCGGTGGTGGAACTGCAAGCAGGTACCACCGGACCTATACTTTCTACACGAATATTAAGGATACACAGCAAATACTCTACAAACTGCATCACTTCTTAGCCCTTTGTGAAAATGTCCTCTGGTCTCCACTCCCACATGGCACTGTGTGTCCTTCCCTGCAGCTATCTTGCAAAAGTAACTAGCCTTCTTGTTTGAGGACTTAGGCTCTCTTAAGTCAACGAACATTTCTTTCTTCTTTAAAAAGTGATTTATTTTGCTCTTAAGCGTGCGTGTGTGTGTGTGTATGCATGCATATTCATGTGTGTGTGATGCATGCATATTCATGTGTGTGTGTCCCCATGTGTTGGTATGTGTACAGGAGTGCATGAGAGCAAATGTCCAAGAAGGCCAGAAGAGAATACTGGATCTTGGAGCTGAAGTCACAGGCTGTTGTGAATCTCCTGACTCGGGTTCTGGGAACTTAGGGAGGCTGCGGTAGTAGGATTACCATTACTTCAAATCCACCCTAGACTAGGCAGTGAGTTACAGAGTAAGACTACGATGTAAAAAGCTACCAAAAGTAAGGGCTGAGTGTACTGGCATATGTCTGTAACCCCAGCCGTGGGAAGGGGCTGGAGGCAGGCACATCATCGGAGCATCTGGGCCAGGCAGTTCAGCTAAATTAGCAAGGTCTAGGTTTAATTAGAGATCCTGTCTCAGAAACTAAAGCAGAGAGGGATAGAGAAAGATGTCCAACTTTCAGCCTCTGACCCCCCCCCACCAAGGAAATTGAATACAAGAAAAAAGTTTTCAGATTGACTTAATTCATGTTTCAAGAATCCTAACACAAATGATCAATTACATGAAAATTACCCATGGTGCCTTCAGGTGACAAGCAGAACAATTGAATTTATTGCTGAAGCACATATTTATGGAGCATCTATTATGTGCAATAAAGTCATCTAATACACCTCTGGGAGTGGATCAAATACGAAATTACTACATCAACTTCTGGCCAACAATCCTGAGTGTAGGAATATAGACCCTTTTCTTGTTTAGAGATGGATTTTTGGATTAGTGGTCTGTCTGAGGGATTTCTTGCAAGTAGTAAGCCTTCTAACATCAGATATATGCAAGTTGATTATTCATGGCCATTTGCCAGCTTCTGAAAAACAATCTAATGTTTTCATAATTATGAGAAACAATAGTTGGCTATTTTTAACTTAAAAATTTAGTGCTATGTGTGTGAGGGTTTTGCCTGCTTGCATGACTGCACAGTACCATGTGCCAAGTGCCTTCAGAGACCGGAAAAGGGTATCAGAGCCCCCGAAACTGCATACCGACAGGTGAGAACTGCCATGTGGGTGACAAGAATTGAACTTGGGTCCTCTGCAAGAACAGCCAGTGCTTTTAACCACTGAGCCATCTTTATTTCCTCAAGAGTTGATTCTTAAACTGCATTCTAGTTGCCCTGAGCTGAGGCTTTAGCTTGATAGAGGGCTCACCTAATACTCAGAAAGCCCTGCATTCAATCTTTTTAGCATCTTATAAAGCAAACAAGGTGCCACACACCTGTAATGCTAGCATCGGAGAGTCGGGATGATCAGAAGTTCAGGGTCTTCCTCGGCTAGAGTGAGAGTGTGACCAGTCTGGGCTACATGTTTAAAAGGATGGAATTTCAGAGATGATTTCACAATGCTAAAGCAGAGGAGGACTCTCCTTGACTCATGATTGCTTCCCTCCTTCTTCCCTCCCTCCTTTCCTCCTACAAATCCTCCTTCTTCCTCCTCCTCTCCCCCACCGTCACCCCTCAAACAGGAGTTTTCATTCTGATAATTCAGGTCTGTAAACGTTTTCCTTGTTCTTCATGGAGCTAACTAGTTCAGGAATCAGTTATGACTTTCCTGTTTTAAAAGAATCATGGGTAGCCTATAGATTGTGTAGGGGATTGATAAATGGCAAAGGAAATTCACCTAGAAAGTGTCTTCTAAAATGTGTCTAGATGGAGTTGAAGTGAATGACTCAGTGGTTAAGAATGCTTACTGCTTTTTGCAGAGGACCTGAGAGGTGTGATTGTGTTTGTGTTTGTTTGTGCCTGTATGTGTGTGTGTATGTAGGAGTGGCATGTGTGTGGAGAAGTAGTTTGTGTGTGTGTGTGTAAGAGTGATATATGTGGAGGAGCGGTGGTGTGTGTGTGTGTGTGTGTGTGTGTGTGTGTGTGTAGGGGTGGTGTGTGTTTATGAATAGCCTGTGTGCATGAGCCTAGAAGTGGTGTGTGTGTAAGTGTGGGGTAGGGTTCGTGTGTGAATGTGTGTGAAGGAGTGCTGTTTGTGTGTGGAGGAATGGGGTGTGTGTAGGGATGATATTTGTGTGTGTGAGTGTGTGTGGTACATGTTTGTGGCATATATGTGTGTAGTGTAAGTGTATGTGTGTGCACATGTGTGGGGACAGCTGTAGATATCTGATAGATGTGGAGCACCCTGATCCATAATTCTCTGAATTATTCCATCCAGACAGGCCTCTCACTGAACCTGGAGCTAGGTTCTCAGTCAGGGAGCCCGGCGATCCTCTTGACTGCCTCGCACAGCCCGGGTTCCAGGTGCACACTGCCCCACTCAGCTTTTTACACTGGTGCGGAGGCCAAACTAGAGTCCTCATGCTTACACAGCAAAAGCTCTTCTCCGCTGAGCCATCCCTCCAGCCCTCTGCAATTTTTCACATTTTGTGCTAGAGTGATGCTGCCACAGAATGAATCTAATCTTTAAAGAATGGTTTTGGAAGCTCGGCATGGCCAGAGAGTGACGGTGAACAGGAGGTCACAGGACGAGCAGAGCGCTCATGAAGGTGACCATTCATTTGGTTTCCCCTGCTCCCGACAAAACACTCCTGGTTATTTCCCTCTGCGTTTTTCAGTCAGGCCTCTGACCCTGCAGTAGCTCCCTTGTGAGGCAAGGCTTTTCTCATTTCCTGGCTCCTAATCTAATAGAAATGGCTAAACTAGTTGGCTGGCTCTGTTCACAAGAGGAGGAAAATATTCTAAGATCAGTCATTGCACCTGAACCCTCCTTCCTCTGAAGAGATGTTCCGGGCGGGTGGGTGGAGAGGGGCCAGTGCTCTGTTGACCCTGGCAAGTCTCCTAGCAACTATTGGCACATCTCTTGGCTTTTGGTTGAAATCCAGTAAAGGTGTAGCACTTTGCAGAGCTCGGCCAGGATGGTGTGCCCACACCGGGTAAGCTGCCAGCTGCTGTCTTCCTTTCACATTAGTGGTTGTTTTACAACTTGATTCACTGCTGCCTGTTGCCAAACCTAGGATTGGACCTGGGTTTCCAGATTGCAGTCTCCAAATATCTCCTTATTAAAGGCATTTAAAAAATAATATCCTGTCGGAGAGCTGCCCAGAAGGTTTTCAAATTTTTTTTTTTTTCACTTTCCACTTATCCCCATGGGATACTCAATGCAAGTTTTTCCCTTGTTAGAATTCATTTGGCAGAAGAAGAGAATCTAGGATATGGACTTGAAAGGCAATTTAACATTTGTAATGGAGACTGCTACAGTAGCTCTGCTGTGGGGCCAGTGGAAGAGGAGTGGTCTGTGTTTTAACTACAAGAGCAAACTGCAGGTTTTACCAGTGCTTGATTGCTTGGAGTGGTAGAGCCTGGAGGACTGCATGTGCCATGCCAAGAGCTGAAGCCATCTCAAGACAAGTAAGGCAAGCCCAGAAAGCGGTTTGCCTGGGACTTGAAACAAATAAGCATGTTTCACTAATATGCTAAAACATATATATATATTTGAATGTGTATGTACTTGTGTCTATGTTGTGACCAGAGGTCACTCCCACATGTCTTCCTCTTTTCTGTCCACCTTGTTTCTTTGAGACAAGCTTTCTGTTGAATACTCACCTCTAAACTGGATATCATTGCCATTCCTATGGCACAGGGAACATCACAGAAGAGGGGGTGGAAAGAATGTAAGAGCTGGATGGGAAGGGTGCTGCAAAATGTTCTCTGTACGTAAAGTGGCCATTGCATCTATCAACTCACTGCAGTGATGGTTTCCTGCACAAGATATACACTAGATCAAGCCAGTCAAAATTTCAACACAGAGGAGGTAGGTGCTCTCCAGGCCCCACCCTTTCCTGAAGAGCTCTTAGAAGGTGAATTATTCTTTTTGAAGGTATGAGCATTGATAAGTTTTCCATGTCCCAGTGGTCAGCTCCATGGTCATGCAAGTGTGGGCAACATTGATCAGATTTCCTGGGCTATGCAAAAGAAGAAGGTAAGGCAGAGAGAGAGAGAGAGAGAGAGAGATGTTAGCAAGGATTTGGGGGAAGATATGACCATAATTCACTGCATGTATGCATGAAATGCCCAAGATAGAGAAATAGATTAGTTAAAAAAAAATACAGGGTCTCTTACTGGCCTGGAGTTCCTGCCTTTAGTTAGACTGGCTGGCTAGTGAGCACCAGGGATCCCCCTGTCTCTGTCTCCCTAGTACTGGGATTGCAAGTGAATACCACTGCATTCAGCTCTTTGTGTATAGAATCTGAGACTCACACTCAGGCCCTCATGTTTGTGTGACAAGTCCATCCAGACTGCACCATCTTCCTAGACCAACCTCTCCACTCTAGAAGCTCATCAATGCTCCATTGATGCTGTACTTTTTTCTTTTGCCTCCTAGACAGTATTTCCACTAAAATAAAGTTTTAAAGGAAATTATATAATTCAGTATATGTCACTCAGTTCCTCAGAGTTTGGGAAAACACCACAAAGACAGGACAAGATGTGTTAGGAATACAAACATACTTTGTATATGCTCATACATGTGGCTCTGTGTTTGTACATATGTGTTCCTTTGTGTGCCAAGCAGAAGTCAATTTCAGGTGTGTTATTCTTCAGGTACCATGGTACTCTGAACGAAAATAGCCTCATAGGCACATAAAGAATGGCACTTTTGGGAGCTGTGGCCTTGTTGGTGTCAGTATAGCCTTGTTGGAGGAAGTGTGTCACTGGGGGTGGGGCTTGAGGTCTCAGAATTTCAAGCCAGGCCTAGTGTGTCTCATTCTCTCCCTGCTGCACATGGATCCAGATGTAGAACTGTTAGCTACCTCTCCAGCACCATGTCTTCCTGAATGCTGCCATGTTTCCCATCATGATGATAATGGACTAAACCCCCAAACTATAATCCAGCCCCAATTAAATATTTTCCTTCATAAGAGTTGATGTGGTCAAGGTGTCTCATTGTAGCAATAGAAAGGTACTATCACCCTGTTTCTATAGACAGGGTCTCTCAATGACCTGGAATGCTCCCAAATAGTCTAGGCCAGCTGGCCACTAAGCACCAGAGGTCTGCCTATCTCTACCTCCCTAGCTCTGGGATTACAAGGCTGTATCTCCACATCTTGATATTTTATATAGTTTCTGAGGATCCACCTCAGGTCCTTGTGTTTGCATGGCAAGTATGTTGCTGACTAAACTGTCTCTTGAGCACCCAAACATCTTAAATTAAGATTTGAGACCATGGTCAGGAACATGACAGGAAGGTAAAGCTGCTTTACCCACCATTACACTGCAGCAGAAGCTGCCATGATGAAGAGTCACAGGAAGGGGTGTCTGAGAAACAGCCTGACAGTTCAGTCAGCCTGCCCATGTACTGTGACTCCATTCTTAGTGGGTAAAGTCAGGAGAGAGGGATACACCTAGGCATGTCCCATGTGTCTCTGGATAACATGGGAGTGACATACCTACTTCACTTATACCTGAGCAGTGGAGACAGACTTAATGCTCTCCCAACCACCGTCAGCAGAGATGGACCTGTAGTCTTAACTGCTGAACTATGCACCCAGCCCCCTCTGGACCTATTCTTGTTTTATTGAAGCAGGATCTCATCTAGTCCAGGCTGGCTAGTTATGGAGCCAGGAATGCCCCTGAACTCCTGCCTCTGCTTTCTGATTGATGGAATTACAGGCATGCCTTTCTGCCCTCTATGCAGTGGAGGGGGGAGGAACCAGGGTTTCCTGCATGCTAGACAAACACTCTACCAACTGAGCCACATCCTAGCTTGGGAAAAAAAAGACAGAGAGAATGGTAATTATAGTTTGGGCATGGTGTCAGAGTGGATTATCTAAGACACTTGGCACAGAGGCATTCTTTAATTATCCCTTGTTTATTTTGTTTGACATTTAAAATTCTTGGGAAAAATCTTCTTGCTTTAGAATGACCTGAAAAGTTTAAGGATGTAGCTTGAATTTCATATAACATGTAAGGAGTTGGAGGACAAGAAGAATAGACTATCTAAAAAAAAAAAAAATCAGAGTGGCACATGGAATGATCACCATTTCTATCCATATCAATCTCATTAGTGTGCAAACCTAAATGTTTCCCCTGCTCATAGCCCTGGATTTAGGGAGGAAACAAAGGCTACTTAGTTAACCAGAAATGCAAAACTGAAAGAAATAGAGTAGTTTGGCTCACAGTTTGCAAACCGTAGACTCCGTCATGGTGGGGAAAGCGTGTCAGTATGAGCATGCATCCAGCTGATCACATTTCATCCTCATGCAGGAACCAGAAAAGGGAAACAGGAAGTGGAATGATGCTATACACCCTCAGAGCCTGTTGGAAGTGCAGCAAGTTCTCCAGCAGGGCTCCAACTCTGAAAGGTTCCATCATCTCCCTAAAGGGACCCAACATGTTCCTGAAGGAGACAGTCACGTTCAAATGCAATACCTGACAGCCTTCTCTTGCACTGATGATGTATGTGTCACTTTGTTTTCTCTTGTATGCCAAGCTGGGCACTGACACTCACACCAACTCCCATGACGTTTATCTCCCATGTGGGACAAGACACTCCTTTTTCTCTTTGTGGCATTAAAATACATATATATTTAAATTACTGACCTTTCATCCATCATGTCTAATCTCCCTCCCTCTGAAATATGGAACAATAGTAGAGTGATTCCTATATTTTGTTTGCTTTATTTTGAAATGGTATCTCATGTAACCAAGCTGGCCATGAACCCGCTATATATCCAACCTTGGACTTCTGGTCCTTCTTCTTCCATCTCCTAAGTGCTGGGATTTCAGGCATGCATCACCATGCCCACCTTAGAATGATTCCTTTATCACAAATAGCAGGAGTGAAGCTGTGTGACATCCTGGAAGTGGTTGTACAAGGCCACACAGTACCAGCTTGGACACCTGAAACCTTCTCCCTGTGCCCAGGCATTGTGCCAGATCCCAGGTCTGGAGAAAACCTATTGTGCTGGCAGATCTTGATTGACTTCATGAGTTTTTGCAATCACCTAGCAGTACAACATATCTGGGTTTTAAGAGAGGTTTAACTCAGAGGAAAGAATTTTAAATATTGGCATCATCAACCCCTCGGCTGCTGGGCCTTTGAACAAAAATGAGAAAGTGTGCTGAGCAAGAGCATCTCTCTCTCTCTCTCTCTCCTCTCTGCTTCTTGACTGCGGGCATGTGACCAACCACTTGACCCCTCTTGCCACCATGCCCTCCCCACCATGATGCAATGTCTCCTTGAAAGTGAGCAAAACAGAGTCTTTGTCCCTTAAGTTTCTTTTGACAAATGTTTGCCACAGCAATGCGAGAAGACATTTGTACACCCATGTTAGTCCTGGCAGACAGTGGGACTGAGGTTCCTAACTTGCAACAAAGAACCGACAGCCCCAAGTGAGAGATGTGCTGTTGAACTGAGTATCACATGAGACAATACCACAGGATCAGTGCTCAGTGTCACAAGTATATAGGGTGGTTATGGTGGAGGTAAAGATAATTAAGATACTAGTAAGTTATACTACCAGGGACCCCTCACATGTCTCTTTGAAACACTGGCACTGGCCTTGGGAAATACCTCTATCAACAAAGAGCTTGCCTTGAACTGCACAAGGATCTGTGCTCGGAAGTCTCACACACACATACACACACACCAAAGCCAAGCATTATGGTGTGTGATTGTAATCCCAGTGTCTGGGAGCAAGAACAGGAGGATTCCCTGGGGCTCTCTGGCTAGTGTGCTACCCTACCTGTGAGCTCCAGCCAGTGAAAGACCATCTCAGCAGAGGTAGACAGGGTTCCTAGGTCGGTCCCCATTGTTAGCTGGGCAGACAGTCTTAACTAGGAATTAACTAATCTGTTTGCCTTTGGGTTGGGGGAAGGTTGTCTTAGTTTCTTATTCATGTAGGAAAAGACCCAGCCTATTGTGGGCAACACCCACAAGAACACACTGGAACCTGGAATTGTGAACCAAAGAAACCTTTTTATCTAAGTTACTTTTCATCAGGATACTTGTTACACCAATGGAAATGAAACTAATGCATGCTCACTCACAAGAAAAACACACACAAACACACACACACATGAGCACGAACACACACAAGCACACACAAGTAAAATAAGTAAATGAATGACTGATGGGATAAATGAGTGAATGAATGAGTGAACAGGCTCCACTCTGGGAATGTGCCCTGTTGGTTTGAGTCTACTTGTCACTGGAACTGGCAGCAGATCAAGACCATCCACTTTCCTCTTGCATCTGGATGCCTCCCTGGCTCCTTGGTAGCTGCCTTTCCTGTTTCTCTTCGTCCGATAATGTATTTCAGGCTTCCCCTGACATTATCCAGCCAGAGGGACACAGAACCTCCAGTCTAATTCCGGACGTGCAAATTCCTCTACAGGAGAAAAAGATTTCTCTGGGGAAATTTTGGAAATAGAGATGGTGGGAAGCTTAGACCTGATTGTTTTTCGTAGAAATGGTCCTAGATTTAGCTGCCCCTAAATCTAGATGGGTTAGAAAATATTTAGTGGAGGAGAAGGTGGTTCTTCCTGATGCAAAAAAATAATATTTTATTTATGAACTGGGAAAGGCAGTCACTAAGTTAAGGAATAGGGGAAAGGCAATGGCAGGGTTACACAATTGGAGGCCGTTCACTCAGATTGTGCACTATTGCACAGCGCCCACAGTGAATGCAGAGAGTCTGCTAAGGCCAGGGTCACCACCATCTCCACAGCCTACCCCACAGAAAGGCTTTGTTTGTTTGTTTGTTTGTTTGTTTTTACAAAAAAGAAAACTGAGAATCAAAGCAGGGAAAGAAAGAAAGAGGACCCCTGCTCAGATGTGGCCGATTGGCAGCTCCGTCTCCATGTGAATCTCTGAGGGAGGGGATCAGGGGCTGCCTCTGTCATGAACTCAGTTGACTGATCCCTGATCACCTGCCCCTGATGATGCAGGCTTGCCAGGCCTCGGAGGAAGAGGATCCAAGCACTCCTGATGAGATTTGACAAGCTATGGGCTGCTGGCAATAGTGGAGAACTCCCCCTTTCAGTGGCCTAGGAGGAGGAGATGGGGGTAAGAGAGAGGGAGGGTGGGATTGGCTTCAGTCAGGATATATAATGAATAAGTTGTGGAGAAAAAATAAAAATCAAAAAAATTAAAAAATAAATTTTTAACAGGAAAGAAGAAAATTGTTCAAAAGCCACAAAGTTAACTACAGTGCATAGCTGTGTGACCTACCTGTAATCCTAATGCTTGAGAGATTGAAGCAGGAAGAGGCCAGCCTGGGATGCATAGTGAAACCTAGCTCTAACAAAACTCTTTTAAATCTTAGGATGACATCTTTCCATTTCTACAATATTGCCTGAAAGAAATGCGGACCTTTGAAAACTTTGATACATCTCCCTCCATCCATCCCTTCCTCCCTCTTTTCCTCCCTCTCTCCCTCTTTTCCTCCCTCTCTCCCTCTTTCCCTCCTCCTTTGATTCCTGGTATTACAGATCTGAGCAAACAGCCTCAATCACCTGAGCTACAGCTGTATCCAGTTCCCACTGCCATGCTTTTCCTACCATGAAGGAACAGTAACCCAAATCTCTGAATCAAAATAAGTCTTTCCTCCCTCACATTGCTTCTTGTCAGTCACAGTGATAAGGAAGGCAGGCGACCCCAGCTCCAGGAACTACAGCACCCTCTTCTGCCCTCCTTGGGCACCTACCTGCATACACAGTCACATAGTTCCCCTTCCACACACAAGTTAAAATTAACCTTAAAAATAAAGAAAAGCTATAATACAAACACCAAGTTCTTACTGTGCCAACTTAAAAACACTTTCGTGTGCATGTCTGCATGCTTGTGAATACACCTGTGTTGTGTATGTGTGTTCACGTGTATACATGTATGTGTATGTGAGTGTATGTGTTTACATGTGTGTGGAAGGACCTTAATCACTTCTCCACCCTATTCATAATTAATTAATTAATCAATCAATAAATCTATCTATCTATGATAAGGCATGTCATAGAATCTGGAGCTGACCAATTGACTGGCTGGCACGCAAACTCCAGAGATCTGCTTGTCTTGGCCTCCACAGTGTTATGATTATAGGATGACATAGTGTGTGTATACTTGTGCGTGTGTGTGTTTTAAAATTTATTTATTCTTTATGTGTGTGACTGTTTTGCCTGCGTAATGCTGTGCACCACATGTGTACATCTGTACATTGTCCACAGAGGCCAGAAGAGGGTGATGGGTCCCCTGGAACTGAAATCAAGACAGTTGTCAGTCTCCGGGTGGGTGCTGGGAGTCTAAATCCAACACAGATTCTACGGAAGAGCAGCCATGGCTCTAGCTCCAACACACCTTGGTTTTTCTGTGGGTTCTAGGGATCCAAATCCAAGCCTTCGTGCTTGCTTGGTAAGCCCTTTTCTGACTAAATCATCTCCCTTGCGCTCATTATGCTCAGTTAACAGATAAGGAGTTGGTGTACCCAGGGCAGACATTTATACATGCTGCAGCCAAGAGAAAACTCCAGCAAACTGAGTGTTCGGCCTGTAGCTTTGGCCTTCTCCCACCATAGGTGTGAAATAAATGGATATCCGTATTAGTGAACCTATTGCTTTAATAAGCAAACGAACCCAGTTCTTAGAGGAAGGATCATGGACAGTAACAATCTCTGGGCCTGTAGTATGTAGTTCTGGACACAAATCAATTTTTCTTGGGAAGTGTTAGACATCTGTGTCTAGACCTGAAGAGTGCCTGAGAGTCTCACAGATGCTCAGAAACACTGAACTATGTTTTGTGTGGGAGAAGAAGGAAGGACTTTAGAGGAAGAAGGTTTAGACACCCATCACAGTTCTACCACAGATGCAGTCTTCCATTTGGTTTTGACCACTGTGGTTTGGATCTGGAATGTTCTACTGGTGCCAAGGCTGAGAGTTAGAGTAACCTGCCTTGGGGAAGGTTTGGTTGGCTTATCAGGCACCATAGTGAGATAAGGATATCCTCTCTTATATTTCCTTTCTTCCCTTTTGATGCTGTCTGTGTTACATAACTTTCCACGAGGAGATACGAACAAACATCTACTCATCCCAGAGAGGGCACTGACATCAGAATGATCCAATGATTCCCCTAAAGTCCAACTTGAGAGATGACTCAGTGGCTGAGAACTCTTCCAAAAGACCTAACTTCAGTTCCCACCACCTATGCTGATGGCTTGCAACCTCTCGGAATGCCAGGTCTGGGAGATCTAATACACATACACATACATAGAAATAAGTCTTGAAAGAAGCTCAGCTTGATGAAGAGTTAATTTATGTGGCTTACTAAGAGGATTACAGATAAGGATCTTTTACAAAAGTGTAGGTGCTCCCCAAAGGCCTACATCATCACAAAGGCCCACCCCATCATGGATGAAGAGTTTATGGAAGGGGCATTATGGGTGCCCTGTTTCAGTTCACTTTTCACTTCTTGACACTCTTTCCAAATCATTTTCAACCAGACAAGGTCATAATGGAGGCATGGCTGGAGTCTTAGGTATAGACCCATGCACTAGAGCTAGTCAGCCTAGCAAAGACAGAACATCCTGAAGAAAATTAACTCTCCTCCTCTAGCAGCCAGTAACTGTCAACAGCTTCTCAGCTCGGGGTTGGGGCTTGTAAGCTGTGATACCCGCTGCACACTGGAATAGTGACTGGCTCAATCTTCTGCAGTGTTTGTGGTGGCAACTGCAGCTGCTGTGGGCTTAGGAGAACAGTGGTCTTTTCCTGGTCAGTCTCTATTTCTAACAGTGTATCGATGGCACAGCATTTTGACCTGAGGCTTCAACAGGTATCCATAGGATACTTCAGCAACTGCCCCAGACCCATATCCACTTCCACTGCATCCCACCCAGAAGAGAATCCTTCCATAGTATCCTCTCAGCACTAATATTCCACCAGTATTACTATCCAATAACCCTTTAGGAGGAGGTAAAAAAAATGTCATTGTTGAAGTATAAACCCCTTTAAATGTTAAGATCAAAAGGAAAGTTTCCATCAAAAAACACATAATTAAACATGCAGACATGCCTAACTTTGATTCATGAATGCATCTACACTTCTAAATTACTGCCACAGAGATCAGTGCCTGAAAAAAATTAAAAACCATTATGCCTCAAAAGGATACATGATTTTTCACAGCTTTCTAAGTGGGATTTCCTGTTGTGCAGAATTTTGTGTTGTCCCATTTCCTCCCCACTTTGTAGTGATATTCAAGTGTGGATGGAAACTGATTGGCAAACATCCTCAGGTTGAGAATTCCCGTAGGCTGATCACGAGGGGAGACAGAAACAGTCAGCAAGACCTGTGTTTTCCTATTGCTTCACAGTAAGAAGAGGGCAGCCGGTGTGAATTGTATTTGCATTGCTTCTCAGAGGCAAATGCTTTGAATGCTTGGTCAAAATAGTGATATCATTGTTGCTGTTGTTTGTTTGTTTTCCCCATTTTCGTGTATGTGTGGAGGTATGCATGTGTGTGCATATATGTTTACCTGGCGTTTACATGAGCTTTTGAGATCTAAACTCTGGGCCTCATGTTTGTGCAATAAATGTTTTACCCACTGAGCCATCTCCCCATCCCAAAGCGAGATAAAAATATCTAACATTTCTTTTGTTGTTTTTAAGACAGGCTCTCATGCAGCCAAGGTGGGCCTGGGGCTGGCAAGCTGAGGTAGAAGACAAACTTAAACTATGATCTTTCAGCTTCTACTTTTACATTAGTATTCTATTTATTTTAGGCAGTGCTGGCATGTAAACCCGGGATCTCTGGTGGGTGAAGCTGGCTCTCAACCCATTGAATGTAATCTCCAGCTGGCAACATTGTATTGGAGGCTGAAGAACCTCTAGGAGTTGGGACCTGGCTGGATGAAGCAGGTTGCTTCCTGCAGTATCTCTTTGCTTTCTGGTCTACCCTGCTGTGAACAGCTCTTATCATTATGATCTAAACTGCCACACCATGCCTTTCCTGCCACTGTGAACCATAACCATCTAAAATATTGCCACCCAAGTTTTTTACCTCATTGGGCTGCATTGGATAAAGAATAATCATCTTGGGCTGGGCCACGCAGTAAATGGTCTCAACATCCCCCCCTCTACCTGTTGGGTATGAGAACATGTATTCATTGTGTGTGTGTGTGTGTGTGTGTGTGTGTGTGTGTGTGTGTGTGACATTGTGATAGGACAAATAATAGGTCACAAAATGGGCTTCAATATGGCAGCTCTGGTATTAATGAATTGAGACCATAGCTCAGGTCCCAGCCAGGCTAAATTTATCCCCCATAGGGAACAGAAACCTAAACCTCTAACATTTCTCAGAAGCTCTTAACTGCTGCCTGAATGTTTCTGTCAGCACCTTCTTCTTCCAAAAGTGTTCCCTCAAGCTGCTGCAGCCCCGGAACTGCCTTCCCCTCATTATCTACTGTTCGCTACTTCTGGGAAAGCCTGACAGTTTGCCCCTAATAAACCGTTTTCTTTCCACAGAGTGGTTTTGTTTGGTGGATTCTTGCACCTGCTTATAATCTTGTTGCCCACACGGTTTACACTTGAAAAACCATACAGCTGATTGTAACGCCAGCTCCTGGAGATCCTGCACTCTCTTCTGGCTGCCATGGGAAATTGCACTCCCTTGAGCTTACCTTCCCACAGATGCGCATAGACTCACATAAGAATAATAACAAAACACTTAAATATTATGAGATTTAAAGTATGATCTGAAAAATATCAGGGCTAGGGTGATAGCTTGGTAAAGCACTTGACTTGCAAGCTTGAGAACCTGAGTTTGAGCCCCTGAAATCTTGTGGGAAAAAAAACCCCAGCTATGGTGGTACACACTTGTAATCCTGGCACAATGGAGGCCGATTCAGATAGATGCTTAGGGATCACCCACCTCATGTAGGGGCCATGTGCCAAGCCAACGAAAGAGTAAAGCAGAGAGCAGCTGGAGACAACACCTGAGTTTGTCTCATGGCCTCCACATAAACACTTATGAACTTTGACCCCCGTTTCTGAATCCTCAACATTCTGATGTTTTCAGTCACTTTATGGCTACGTGTTGGGGAAAGCCAGCTGAGAATAAGCATTCATCTTTCTTTGCCCTGTGGCTGTGATGCAATGTGACCAGCAGCTTCAGGCTGCTGGAACGGAAGTAACAACTGACCACATAATTTACTGTTTCACGCTGTCCATGAACAGCTGCTGATTCATGGAGATCAACAGTTCTGTCAAGTTCAGTTATGGCCTAGTAGTTGTCTCTGATCAGAAGACAGACAGTGTACAGGATTGTGGTTGTCATCAGTGGGCAGGAAGCAGAATCCACTTTCTTAGGGGAAATGGTGAGGCTGGGCAAAGCAGACCATATCAAACAGGCTGCAATCCAGAATTAGCATGTATTCTTGGAAGGTACCTTCCAGGCTTGGCAGAAAAGCAAAGTTGGAAACCTAGCTGTATAGAATGGTCAGTTGAGATCTGTGGATATAGGATGAAAAGGGGCTCATGTTTGTAGATACAACTGGTGTCTAATCTTGGTTAATCCCTCCTGCTTCCAGCTGAAGAATTCCAATGATGGACATAATTGTCTTACTTAATGTCTATCCTCATTAGCTTTAAATGTCAACTTGACACAGCCTAGAGTCAACCTGGAAAGATAGTCTTAATTGAGGAATTGACCATATCAAATTGGCCTGTGGGTATGTCTGAGGGGGGTGTTTCTTGATTGTTAATCGATGTAGAAGGACCTAGTCCACTATAGAAGGCATTATCCCTTAGGCAGGTGGTCCTGGATTGTGCCAGAATGCTGGCTAAGCATGAGACAGAGAGTGGGCCAGAAAGAGGCATCCTCCATGGTTTCTGCTTTAAGTCTACCTAATTTTCTGCCTTGGCATCCCTCAATGATGGAGTGTGATCTGGAAGTGTAAGACAAGTAAACCCTTCATTCCCCATATAAATTGCTTTAAGTTGCTTTTATACTTGCAACTGAATGAAACTAGAACAGAGTCATAGCATGCTCCATTGAACATTGAGACTCCAAGGGAGTGATCAGAACTTTCCAAAGGCTAGGGCTCAGGAATATGCAGTTATGTGGAATTTTAAGAAAAATACAACATCCTCCAAAAATGAGTATTAAAGCCAATGACAACAACATAAGTCTGATGTCAGCAGGGTGACAACGACTGTGCTCCATCTTGGACCTCTGGGAAGAAGTACTAAATGAACGCATTATCAGGTAATGATTTTTTTGCAGCATTTTATCGACAACAAGAAAAGACTAGCTCAAAGATGCCTCATGTCAATGCAGCAGACAGCCCAGCTCCCCGCTTCCCACAGGTCATTACCTGCTCCTAATTGGGTCTGAAAGCAGTGGGCTTATATTTAAAGGTAGGCAGACAAAATGCATTGTATTTTTTTTTCCAGGAATTCCATGAAGAAGAGCTGAGTACCCGTTGGTAATTGTGTCTTAAGGATCCTTATGTAATCGCCATGAAACATGTGTACATCACTGCAAGCTATGTGGCCTCGTTCAAGGTACATCACATCCCTGAGGCTGTTATTGCTTATTTATAAATAGAAAGGGGGGCTGGAAAGGTATTTCTAATGGTTAAAAGCAGTTACTGTTCTTGCAGAGGACACAAGTTATCACTTATGATGTGTGATTCACAACTGCCTATAACTCCAACTGGAAGGATCCAATGCCCTCTCTTGGTTCCCTCATGCACCAACTTCAAATATACAAACCCACACACAACACAAGTGCATAAACATAATAAATATAATATTTTAATTGAAAGAAATGCTGTGATCAAGTGAGGGATACATAAAGAACTTTTCTGCTACTTGAACATGAATCCTACTCCTTAGTGTGGGAGGGAGGTGGTTCTTAAATCATCCTCCCATTGCTTGGAGGTGTGTTGAAAGTGTTCTCATCATTATTTCAAAGTTCTCATCATTATTTCAATGCACACAAAGGGATGCACATAACACTTTGTAACATGATTATGTGCATCATCTCGTAGATTTTCAGTGCAAACAAAATAGGCTTCTGTTTATAAATGAGGAAGCTGAGATTAATGAAACAGAGGAGACCTTTTCAAGGCTGTGTGTTGCAGTGTTTTTCCCTCCCTGGAATCAGGGAGGCCCCAGCTCCCAAAATAATGACTCATTCTCAAAATATATTTATAAATACCTAGCCATACAGTTAACCTTATTCCCTGATTAGCTCATAATTTAATAACCTATTTATTCTAGTCCAAGCTCTGCCACATGGTTGGTTACCTCTGTTCAGGTACCATGTGCCTGTCCTCTTTCTTGCCTTCCTGGGTGAATCTCTTTGCACCTGACTCTATCTCCGAATCCATCCTACTGGATGTCCCACCTTCTATTTCCTGCCTCACCTATAGTCCATTAGCTTTTTATTGACAGGTGATGCTTTTATACAGACACAAGAGATTCCTTCTACATCTGTGTAAGTCAGCTTTTGCTCATTGTTGCAAAATGCTTGAGAAAACCAACTTAAAGTGAAAAATAGTTTCTGTTAGCTTACAGTTTTAGAGTTTCGATCTATGGCCATTTCACTCTGTTGCTTTGGGGTTCATGGAGAGACAGTGATACATGGTGAAAAGGCTGCTCATCCCATGATAGCCAGTCAGCAAAGCAAGGAGAGAAAGGAAGAGGCTGGAATCCCACTATATCTTCCAATGAACATGCCCTCCAATGACCTACTTTCTTCCTCTAGGCCTTACCTCCTGAAGCTTCCATCACCCCTCAGTAGTTCCATAGGCAGGCTTCCAAAACTTTAACAGATGAGTCTTTGTGGGAATATTTCAGATCTAAACTAAATGGTAAGCATATTCAAGGCTCAGGAAGTAAGCAAAGTTCATAAGTACCATGAAGTTCCTAAAACTTTTAAGATTCACTAAGCCCCTCCCCAAGACAACATAAGCAATAATACTTGGCTGAAGAGAGGAGACTTGCCAACCAGCTAAGCCAAGCTACACATACATTGTTCTGGGAGCTCCTAGAATGTAGGTTTCATGTGTCCTTTCCTGTGTTGGGGTGGGCTTTTCAGTGACTTGTTTGCTTTGAGCCTTCCATGCTCCTCGAGGTAATGCTTCTCCCACAGTCATATAAGTAACCTTAATAAGCTCACTGGTTTACTAACCTACACTTGGGTGGAAATTGTTTGCTTTAGCCATTTCTGTTGCTTTAGCCACTTGCTTTAGCCAAGTCTGTTCCCTTCCTGGTTAAATAGACGTTCGTTCATGTCTCTTCTAGAAAGTAATACAACACACCAAAAGTCTAAACAGCCTGACACAGCTATTTTGAGAGTACCCGTAAACAATCACCTCATGGTAGATGACACTAACTATAGGAGTGTGTGTGTGTGTGTCACATGTTGATTCAGAAACCGTAAGGGGACATTACAGGCCCCACATCTTAAAGACTATACTTCCTCTAAAACCCATGAAGTACACTAGAGAATCATCTTTCCCTTGAGGAGCTACACTCAAACACATCCAAACCACAGAAGAGAGGAAGAAAGCTGGTGTGGATGCTATCAAGCTATAGATGTAAAGGACTAGCCATTAAGCTCAGTTCTCAGCCAGCACCTGAAGAGGCAAGAGAAGCAGGAGCAGGGTTTGCCTTCTAGGATGAGGGTACCAAAGCCAACTGGGTGCAACAGAAAGGTCCCTTCCCCACACGTAGAAGCTGAAAACCTCAAGCCCCGCTGGTGAGTGGATACAGGTGCAGACAGACAGTAGCCACTCTGGAATTAGCTTGGGAAGCTGGCCCTGTCAATGAACCTCAAAGAAAAGGCAGACTCTCTTGGCTTATGGCTGCATGCTCTTTGAAACAACAAATTTAGGACTAAGAAAGCCAAAGCTATTGAGTGTGTCCTATGTGAGCCTATTCATTCAGCTGCCATATCCTGAAAGTTTGAATCACATAAGAAGCTCCTCGGGATAGGAGATGGCTGTTCTTGACTCAGGAAATTCTACCAGGATGTCTCCTTCTTTCCTCCACAGCTCCCCAAAACCCCTGGCCCATGTTGGCACTAGATTTTAATTCTAGCACTCCAGTGAGTTCTTACATAATGCTGGGGATAGAATAAGTATGACTTTTGTTACAAGCTCAAAATGGAAATATGTTTTTTTATATACCTTGCTTCCCTACTGAATTTTTAGTGCTTCCAGAATGGATCTTTTCTTTTTCATTTGCATGATTTCCCAGGACCTGCTGCTGTATCTGAACCATGATAAATATTCATTGAACAAACAAGTGAACAAATAAATATGAATGAATGAACAAGCGTTTGAATGAAAGAGTAAAGAAGTGAATGATCGAGTGACTGAATGAATGACTTGGTAACCAAGGGAATGAATGAACCAAGGGACTGAATGAATAAATAAACAAATAACATCTAAATCACTAGATTTTAAACTTTATAAGGATGAGGCAGGCCATCTGTTTCATTTATGGCTGAATTATCTAGCTGTCCATGATAAGCTTTCAATAAATACTGCAGAGTAAATGAAAGTTCGATGTCTGCCTTAGCAGCTCTGACCTTCACATTTTCCCCTGACTCTCACCGTATTGTAACTAGGAAATACTTGCAGTCGAATTGGTCTATACTGATCAGCTTAGAGACAAGAAAGTACAGCCCTGGGAAAGGCAAACTCTTGCTGAAGCAGACACTACAGTGTGGGCACCCAGTCTAAGGCTTATCACAAGGCTCTTCTTCACAGGGCCTACAATGTAGAGAATGTTGTGTGGCTTTTTCCAAAAAGACATAAGTAAACGTCTGTTTCCTCCAAGTAGGAAAATGATGGCAACCCAAATCTACCTTAGTGAACCAATGGGCTTGTTGCCATTACACACAAGACAAAGCGCCGCCCACCCCCAACAATGATGCATACACATAAAAGCCTCACCCTTGAAGCACATTTGCAGGGTTTTCATCTGGTTATGGGAATCTCCTCTTCATAGCAATTGATACTGCTTATGTAATTTGGGGAGGGGCCTTGTGAACCTTGTCATTTTCAAGGTTTGAGTTGTGTATTACGTCAATGTCGATCTTTTTCCAGGAGGAAATGTATCAATTCAGAAAAAATTGCTACATAACAAAACCCCACTTTACTTATTCCAGAGCAGTGAAAGGACGTAGAACCTAGATCTCACTCATGCCAATGCTCAGACACAGTGTAAGGGTGTGATCCAGAGAGCGAGTAACACATGAATTGGAGCTCAGGAAGAGATTTCTTTCTCAGCAGTACACTCACTCACTCACTCTGCTGGAATTCTGGGAGCCTCTGGGTGCTTTGTCTTACCCTTGGGTTTTTTTATGTTCTCTAGATACTGAGGCATGCATTGTTTATGCTTCCCATTAACTCAAGTCCTCATACTCATGTGGTAAAAACTTTACTACTTAGCTGTCTCCAGACCTCTGTAGCCTGTAGGGACTGGAGAGGCAGCCCAGAATTTGTACTGCTCTTACAGATGACCCGAATTCAGTTTCCAGAACTCATGACTGGTGGTTCACAATTGCCTGTACCTCCAGCTCCAGGGGATCTGAGTACCTGTAATAACGTGCATTCTCTTCTCTGTCTGTCTGTCTCTGTCTCTCTCTCTCTCTTACCCACACATTTGCAATTAAACAATAAAAGTTTTTAAAGATAGCCAGGTAGCCGTGGTGCATCCTTTAATCCAAACACTCAAGAGGCAGAGGTAGGTGTATCTCTGAGTTTGAGACCAGCCTGGTCTACAGAGTGAGTTCAGGACAGCCAGGGCTATACAGAGAAACCAGGTCTCAAAAGTCAAAACCAAAACCAAAAAGTCTTTAAAAGGTGACTTTAGTGGAGTTGGAGGAGTTTTCCTGGAAACCACTGCACTGAAGAGATACGTGCAGAAAAAGTGCTTTGGTACCAACACCAAGCTGGCTGGCTGGTTCTCACTTCTTCCTGCTGTCTCGAGCATCACCCGTAACTAGCCAGGTGGTGTGCTCCTTAGATGTTCTTGAGCTAGAGTTGCCTGGTAGCCATTTCTTCACTGTGAGCTACAAATGCCTTCCAGCAGTCAAATCACATTTGTATTGATCTTTAGAACATTTTATCGATCAAACACAGGTAGAGAAACATTTGAAATATAAACCCATTACTTTAACAATTTGTTGCCAGGAATAAGAATATGATGTCCTTATATATTTCCTGTTTTGGTGACTGTGTTATCCTAGGATGTCTTGTGGCAATATTATAGGGGTGCCCAACCCATGGGTCATGGGTACAAGAGAAGGCATATTTATTGTGACCTGATGGCAGACTTTGTCATCTACAACGCTCACAGTGAAGAACTGTGTGATGGAATTTTCATGCTCTAAGTCACTTTATGGTTCTGTGTTGGAATACACTCATAGACATTCTGAGCTGTGTACAGCCTGTGCCTGTGAGCTGTACACCCCTGAACCTAGCCTTGACCAGTAGTTTAAAGATTGTCTCTCTCAAGTTTCAGGATTTTCATCTTTTTCCTCTATGTTTCTGTCCCCAGAGGCCCTGTGTAGATGACACCTCTGCCTCATGCTCTTACTCTCTTGACTTTTCTGACATGGGGGACTATACCCCTGAACTATGAACTAAACTGTAACTCTTTTTTCCTTTAGATAGCTGATGGTGAAGCAAAATGGAGTCTCCACTTCAGAACATGCTTTGGCAGTATCTCAAAATGCTAACCATGGAGTTTCCACATAACTCAGTAATTTCATCCTGTTAAATGCTCAAGAGAAATGGAACACATTTGTTCAAATAAACAGTTTTCATTGAGACAGTTGTCTTTTGACCTTTTATATATCCCTCAATATAAAAAAATAATTTAATAAAAACAGTGTTCAGAAATATTCATATCAGCATTATTCATAGCTAAGGCAAAAAACATCCAGATGTCCATCAAGTCATTTGACTGATTATATAAAAGATGATACATTCATACACTCTAATAATATTTTGTCCTAAAAATGAATGAAGTAAGGTAGGCAAGATGGTGAACTCTTACAATCCTTGCACTTGGGAATTCAAAGCCATTTCAAGGTACATAGTGAATTTGAAGACAGTATGATTTACTGTTGTGTCGTAATTCCATCCAAGTTGAAATATCTTCTCTAGTGGTAAGAGAGGTCTCAGTTAAGACTCAGAAAATAAAGTTTACAAATCTTAGGAAGTTCCTGAAACTTAGAAGATTCAGAAGACACCTGCATAAACAGTAACACTTTCTTTAGAGAGGAGAATCTCCACCTCGTGGAACAGCCTGCAAATTTTACAGAGTTCCATGGACAGAGTTGTCATAGGTTGTCACCCATGCTGGGGTAGGCTTCTGTTCATGCAGCTGCCTAAGTCATTCCTGCTTCCATAAGTAACTCCAAACTTGCATTCTTGTAAATACTTCCAATAAATTCACTGGTTCAGAGTTCAGAAGTTGACTTGGATGGAATTGTTTCTTTGGATATGTTGTAAGAGCCTTATCTAGAGTGAGTAGACATGTATTTATGCCTCCCCAGGAAAAAATCTGCAGCAGCTACATGGGACCCCATCTCAAAAAACTTAACAAATGAATGAATAAAGTTTTGATACTTACTCTAACAAAAACTAAACACTACATTAGCAGTTTCCTCTGATACTAAAACCATCTTTGAGGAAAGTTCATTAGGACACAAGATGTTTCCAGGAAGGTAAAACAACAGGTTGTTCTAAGAAGAAGGGAATCATCCCACCCCTCAGGAAAGCTTATTAAGCTCAGGGAATAAATGACTCATAGGCTTTAGGAAGTCCCTGAAACTGACCAGATTCATTAAGACTCTCCCTCTCCAAATGTATATGTGCTATAAGATTTATTAGAATTCTTCTTCTCCAAATGTATTTAAGCTCAGGGAATAAACAACCAAAGACTTCAGGAAGTCTCTGAAACTGACAGATCCATTAGGATTCTCCCTCTCCAAAAGTATATAAGCTATAAGAACTATGGAGAGACACTCAGACAAAACAAGATGAAGAGTCCAGCTGAGGTGGCTGAAAGAGGCTGAGATCAACTGTACTACCTAGAAAAGACCCTCTTCACCTCATTGAGCTGCCTGCAGGCTGAGCAATGTGTTCCAGCTTTCCAGCTTTGGTGAGCTTTCACCCATGCTGGGGTTGGCTTTGGTAATGTAGCTGCCTTAGAATCATTTCTGCTACTTGATGTAACCCTGCACCCACACTCCTCTTAGTAACCCTGATAACCATTACTGGTTCACCAGGTTGGACTTGGGTATTATCTGTACTTTGGTGTGTTCATAAGTTCACTATCTGGGGTGAGTAATCATTTGTTCACCTCTGCCACCAAAAACATGATACCTAAAAGAAGACAGGGCACATACTATGTGATTTCAAGTCCATTAAACAATCAGAACAAAACCCCTAGAGACAACATGGGTGAGTGGTTGCTGGGGATGGAAAGAAGAGAAACGGAGGGATGGCTGTGAAGGAGCCTGGGATTTGCTTGGAGCAGTAAACAGGTTTCACCATTATAGAGTGGCAGTGGTAATGTGTCTGTGTATATGCACTAAAAATAGCTGAACTGGACACTGAATGTCACACTATATGGCCTACATTTCAATTGTGTGTGGGGCATATACATATTCAGGAGAGCGTGTAAACACGTGTGTGTGTGTGTGTGTGTGTGTGTGTGTGTGTGTGTGTGTGTGTAAGCAAGCTAAAGGTCCATGTATAGTCTCATTCTCAATCATTCTTTACCTTAGGTTTTGGTCTCTCACTAAATTTACAAATTGGCTAGGCTGGCAGGCAGTAAGCTCCAGCCATCGTTCTGTCGTTGCCAGTGTGCTGGGCTAGCAGATACATGCTATTGAACCCAGGTGGTTTTTTGTTTGTTTGTTTGTTCCTTTGTCTTGTTTTAATTAGGGTTCTGAGTTTTCAAACTCAGGCCATCAATGCTTGCAAGGCAGGCGCTTTGCTGACTGACTGATCCATCCCCAGACCTGCACATCACTGGTTTTAAAGATGCGTGTGCACACTCACAGCCATTCCAAAGGTCAGTTGAAGATGGTAGAAGCAATGTCAAGGTGTTGCTGGAGCCACACTGGAAGAAAACTTTTATTTCTGTGCCTTGCTATTTTCCTACAAGGACAATGGGCCCCTAGTTGACCCCTGTGATTTGAGAGCACTTTCGTTTCATTGCTCATTGGCAAATAGAAGCCCTCACAGTATAGGCTGCTTCATTCCCACATGCAGTATTTAAAGAGGCCTACTTTTTGTTTAAGATTGTCCATTTCCTCTTGGAGAAGAGAGAGAAACTGTTGACAAGTGTGAAAATTGGAAATGGAAATGGAAAAATGAGTCCCGTTGAGAGCTTGGGTGTAGATCCCCAGCTCAGTCACCTTGGATGACAGAGGCTCCCAGATAGCAGCAGAGGCAGATGAAAGGTCTACCATTCTATTAATTTCTCAGATGTGATCAAGCCTGGTGTTATGCCAGAGGAATGCAGAGGAACCTGCATCTTCATGGTCTCTGCCAAGCCTCTCTCTGCCAGGTCCCATCCCTCCTTGAAACAGGTTTTCTGGGTCTCAAAGCCCCAACAGAGAAAGCTGAAGGCTGGTCCCCACTTCCTGGTATCAGAGGCTGAGAGCTGTCCTGAGACACACATCATCTGTTCACGAAGACCATTGTTATGCAGAAGGTTTATTTATTAATTTTATAATTTGCATATAAAACTTTAGGCAGTTTCAAGCAGTGTATTTTGTGATTCTCCTTCTATCTTCTCACCCTTCTCTTGCCCCTAGAAGCCCTTAGATTTTTTCCCTCTTCCATGTCCTCTGTGCCATTTTTGTTCACTCTGTCCTTTCTCAGCACATAATATTTCCCTATCTTGGGCTCCTTTCTGGATGTTTTAAACCACCACCCCCCTTACACCTGTCTCCAAACACACATGCATATTTCATGGGCCAAGCTTTATGAATGAGGAAGAACGTGTGGGTTTTGTATTTCTGAGTTGGATTTACCTGGCTTTAGTGTTACACTTTCACAGTCCTTGCTTTCACGTTCCTTTCCAGTTGAATAACACTCCATTGTGCACATGCACCACTGTTTGTTGCCCTCTCCTCTTCTCAGTCACCTCCTTTTCCAGAAATTCTCCCAAGATGTTCTAAACCCTTGCCTCAGCCCGAACTGCTTCCTAGCTTTTGGCCTTGTGGTAAGTAAGCATTCCCCTCTCTCTACTTCTGGGTAAGAACATGGTTTGTTCTCCGTAGGTGGGATGAAGCTTTTCTTCAAATGCTGCCATGCTATCAGCTCAAATATACTTTTTGTTTGTTTTTCAAGACAGGATTATTCTGTGTAGCCCTGGATATTCTGGAACTTGCCCTTAGACCAGGCTGGCCTCAAACTTAGAGATCTGCCTGTCTCCCTGCTGGCATTAAAAGTGTGCACCATGTTTTTAACATGAAGGACATTCTGACCCCAACTTTCCCTTGAGCCTCATCAGTCTTTATCTCCTCCATATGGAAAGGAGATACATTCTGGTTGTTGCTTCTGAATCTGACTGACAGCTCTTCAGTGTATACTCTGGAATCAGTGTTACCAGACTCTGTTTGTGGAAGAGCATGGTTAATTTTGTGTGTGTCCTCAGGATAGCTGTGTGCAGGCTGGATAGATTCCTGGGGACCTTTGCCAGGTGTGTTTTGCAAGGTGCTAAAGTGACAAAGCTTGTTGCTGCTAGATCCAGGGTCAGAAGCCAGTTCACTTCTCACTAGACTAACCTCATCAATCCTCTCAAAGTACTGATTAAAAGATCATGAAACTCAAACTCTTGCAAGCACTCAAGTGTTTAACTTATTGTGGGTAGGATTTTCTGTTCTTTCTTCTTTTCTTCCACTTTGACTGGTTAGGTGTTCCTTTTTCTCTCTTTCCCATTCCTTTCTTTGCCCTCTTTCTTCTTTTATCTCATATGTATGCATGTGTGTGTGCATGTGTGTTCATGTACACGAATGTGTGTGTATGTGTACTGGTGTGTGTGTGTGTGTGTGTGTGTGTGTGTGTGGTCAGCTATGGATGGATGTTATACTTCAGGTGGCATCTACCTCTTTCCCTATATTGTGGACATACAGTGACAACTGGATTGTTGTAAAATGGCTGGTACGCATTGTGCCTCATAGAAAAGATCATAAAGCATGGAGTCAGGAGCTTGAATCGGGCTTATCACCCCTCAGACCAGTACTTGTGTGCTCAGCGAGATGTCTTCTAGTTTTCTTGGAATTCAATTTCCTTTGTGTGGGAAATGAAAGTTGAAGGCAGTGACCTGAAAGGTTGTCTTCTCCATTGATAATGGAAAAGAAAGAGTATTTGCCAGAGCCCACTGGCAGAGTCAAACAGTTTTTGAGTAGGGAGTAGGACTGAAAGAAAATTTATAAACCAACACACTACATGTGGAATCTTTCCAAGAGAGCTTCCAGTAGAAAACTAGTCACTCAATTTATTCCAATGATCCCTTTTCAAGTCAGAGCAAAAGCACCTCAGTACAATGAATGAATTTATGGAGAAATCAAACTCTTTTAACTAGACCACCTATCTGTGTGATCCTCACATAAACAAAAGGTGTGAATTTGACAAGACCTCCCACCTGCTGTCTCAAACAAAAGGTAGACTTGGCATGGCATTTGCTTATCACTGATTCCAGGTGAAAGCCAGGGTGAAAACAAGTCTTTCTGCTGAAATCTAAATAACAAAGCAGCCTGGCAGACCAGTGGCTCCCCACTGGTCTCCCTTTTCTTATATTTTAAAAATTGACCATAACTTAAGAGCTATGGAGCAAAAGATTGTGCCTGTCATAGGTTGTCTTTCTTGAAAGATATATTCTTACCTATCATTGGTACATGAATTCCATCATTCAGGCTCTGCCTTAGGTAGAATATTCTTCAGAGAAATCTTACCTGTCCTTGACTGCCAACCTCTACTAGGGTAGACACTGGGGTTTAATCTTGTGCAGATCAGCTTTAACACTCTAAAAGGCCTTTATAAAGGTTTTAATTATCACTGATAGGAGACATGCTCCTAATAAGAGTAATAAGCCAAATCTAATAACACTCCATCTAAGTGACTTAAAAGATGACCCCTTATCAAAATACCAACCCTGAGAAACAGTCACAGGAACCATAATAAAAGGCTGTTGGATAATCAGAACTTCTTGTCCATTTGAAAGCTTAGAAATACATTTTTAGTTTATATTGATGGCAAGAAACATTAAAGTTTGAATCTTGTATAAAAACATTAACATTTCCAAACAACAAAGCATAAGGAAAATTACATAGGCAGTTACAGGGCCTCCAAGAGTTTCTGTGGCAAGCTTCCAAATATAGGTCTGCTAAAAACCAGAATCAGACCAAAGTCCCATATTCAGTCCTCTTTTTCATTCTTCCTGATTTTGTTGAGAATTGTCCTGATTACCAGATCAATCAAATACAGTCACATTGTATAAGAAGTTTCTCTGCATAACATCTCCCAGGAGCAGAATGAAACAAAGGTGGGTCAGGAGCATAAGTCCAATATAGCTCTCCATTCACCATCAGAACAGAATTCGTCATAGTCTGCAGCAGGAACATCCTCCTTCCGGGGAACATCTGCAAATTGCACCAACATTTCTGGGATCCACCTGGCTCCTTCTGTGTCCTATGGAAAAACACAAACATGCCTTCTTCTCCATGTTAATACAGGGTCAGGGTCCTGCCATATTCCAGTAATCAGATCTTTCTATTTTACTTGGGAATAATTATCATTGGTATTAGGGTGCCACAATTGATCAGCCACAGAATGGCCTTATATACCCACAGTCAAAAAGTTTTAAATAAAGAGAACATGATAAAGATTTGGGGGATATGACTCCCCATTTTTTTTTTCAATTGGTTCTTAAGAGATCCATGGGCATGCTCCACAATTCCTTGACCTTGAGGATGATATGGAATGCCTGCTTTATGACTTATATTCATTTATACACACACACACACACACACACACACACACACACACACACACACAAGCACTGAAAACCTTAACTAATATATGCAGTACCATTATCAGTCTTTATAATGGAAGTACTACTGATTGTAGCAAAACATTTTAAGCAATGACTTATAATGTGTTTGGTGGCTTCTTCTGCTAAGGAAGTTGCAATGATAAATCCTGAAAAAGTATCAATTGTTACATGAACATATTTTAGTTTTTCAAATTCTGGGATATGAGTAAAGTCCATTTGTTGTTTAAAATGGTTTCAACGCTAGGTTTTAAGTAAGTTAACTTTATGTTACAGATTTTAAACATACCTAATGATCAATAATCTATAACCAAGACATATTTTTTAATTAGTTACATTTTGTTAACTCTGTGTCCCAGCTATATCCCACTCCCTCACTCCCTCCCCAACCCCACACTCCCTCTCTGGTCTCCTCCCTGCCCCTTTCCAAGTCTACTGATAGGGGAGGACCTCCTCCCCTTTCATTTGACCCTGTTTTATCAGGTATCTTCAGGGCTGGCTGCAAAGTCCTCCTCTGTGGCCTAACAGGAATGCTCCTCCCCTGGGGGTGGGGTGGGGAGGTCAAAGAGCCTGCCCTTGAGATCCTGTTAGAAATAGTCCTTGTTCCCCTTACTTTGGGAAACCAATTGGTTACTGAACTACCACAGGCTACATCCAAGCAGAAGTTCTAGGTTATATCCATAGATGGTCCTTGGTTGAGTGTCAGTCTCAGAAAAGACCTTGTGCCCAGATATATTTGGTCCTTGTAGAGCTCCTATCCTTTCCATATCATACTAACTCCCCTTCTTTCATATGATTCCCTGCACCCTGCTGAGGGTTTGGTTGTGAGTCTTAGTGTATGCTTTGAAACACTGCTAGGTAGTCTTTCAGATGCCTTCTGCGGTAGACTCCTGTCATACGTTCAATGCACATCCCATTTGTCTTTCTAAATGAGGATTGATCATCTTCACCCGTGTCTGCTTTCTTGATTATCTTCTTTAGGTGTGTAGATTTCATTATGTTTATCATATCTTGTAGGTCTATATATGCGAGTATATACCATCTATAACCAAGACATATTGAACATGGTAAACTTTACATTCAAGACAGACAAAACACCTTGCTATTTGTTGAATCTGATTTTTATGACCATAGAAGCTTTGTAGCCGAATTAACCATGGTTTTCCTACTGGAAAAACTGAGAAGCTGCTTTTTTTCCTGGCTCTAGTGATTTTAGCTGTAGCTTCACACATTCTAACTTCCATAACAAATTATATTCTCCTGTCAAATATTCTCTTGCTAATTGCTTCCAATCCCCTGGGCAGAGGGCCTCAGTAGACAAAAACTCTGACAGAGCTTGAGTAAAAGGTGCTGTAGGACCATATTGAGAGCATGCAATTTTCAATTCCTTTAATTGTTTAAAAGATATAGTTGCATGGACTTTCACCATATTACCCTGTCCATCACGTTGCTCCATAATTGGAAAACCATAAAACTCAGTTATATCTTCTCCTTTCTGCCTAGCTTGTTCTTCCTCCAACTATGCAACCTCATCAGGATGTAAGTTAGCCTCAAAGTGTCCTAACAAGAACTTATTATCATTAGGAGGGACATATAGCTCTTCTGGGGGAGCCTATGGATTAGTCTCATTTTGTCTTGAAGCATCCCACTTTTCTTTCCTCTTTCTCTCTAAGCCTGAAAGTTTCACTTTCTCAGTTCCATGCCTCATATACAGACCATCTCTAATTAAATTCCATACAAAAAAAAAAACCATGAGGCTGCTGCCTTGTCCCATTTTTACTCTCAAATTTTCCTCACCTTGCCCTTTTAAACTTTATGATCCAAGCTCACCATCACCCGCAGTGTCCTTCACTGCTTCTCTGTATCTCCAGTCCCTGTTCAAGCACCAAACCATCAAAGCCCAATGGCAGAGTCTAACAGTTCTTAAGTCAGGAGTAGGATTGAAAGAAAATTTATAAACCAGCACACTACACATGGGAATTTCCCAAGAGAGCTTCCATTAGAACACTAGACACTCAATTTATTCCAATAATCCCTTTTCAAGTCAGAGAAAAAGCACCTCAGTACAATGAATGAATTCATGGAAATTTCAAACTCTTTTAACTAGACCACCTGTCTGTGTGATCCTCACATAAACAAAAGGTGTGAACTTGACAAGACATCCCACCTGCTGTCTCAAACAAATGGGGAGACATTTGCTTATCACTGACTCCAGGTGAAAGCCAGGGTGGAAACAAGTCTTTCTGCAGAGATCTAAATAACAAAGCAGCCTGGCAGACCAGTGGTCCCCACAAGTATTCTATTTAGAGGCTATAAGGCTGGCTCAGTGGGTAAACTGTACAAGTATGAGAACCTGAGTTTAGAACACAAGAATAGCCCCCAAATCTTGGTGTAGGGGCACATGCCTGTTATGGTAATTATGTGAAGGCTGGAGGATATCTGCGATTTGCTGGCCAACCAAACTAGTTGAATGCGTGCGAGCTGTGACATACTCACATGCTTGTGTACATACACACAAAATACATACATATAAAAAGAGAAAAGAAAAAGGAGAAAGATTGAGGGAAACAGCTAATACTGCTGTCTCACCTCCACCTGTAGGCACCTGTGGGTCAGTACACATACATGTGTGGGAGCCTGTACACCCCCACACACACACACACACACAGAGAGAGAGAGAGACTCAGAGTCTTTTTTTTTTAATCACCAACTGAGGGCTAAATGCTTATCCTGTGAGGAACGACCTCTTGCCTTCTAGACTCTGAGTTTTCCTAAGAGCTGAGTTGAGATGTATGGTGGCTCCAAACTGTGGTGACTTCATTCTATGTTGGATTTGTAAAGCACAGTATCCCTTGCCCCTTGCATTTAACTATTGGCGGCATGGAAGAAGACCCATACTCCCTCTCAGTTAGTCATGAGTCATTGCTTGCCACTGGTGAATGCATTTTATTCTCATTTCCCTGATCTAATCTACCTTGTTTCCAACTAAAGATCAGGATACAGGTTTTTGGTTTCGCTAATGAAATACTTAATGAAGCTACATTAGTGACAGCTACAGATGGGACACCTGGATGGTATGGGCCAATCACAGGGCTCAGCTGTCACCACTTGCTAATGGAGCCTTTAAGAGGGGAAAGCACAGCCTATGTGCTCAATTTCATAAATGGAATGTTCTGAGACCTGGGCAGGAAGAAGGATATTAAAGAAGCATCTGGCTTTCTCTTCTCCCTCTTTTGCCTTCTCTTCTTCCTCTTTTGCCCTTTTTCTTCATTCCCTGCCTCTTCCCTTCCTTCCTCCTCCTGTCCTTCCTGTCTTTTGGAGCACCAGTTAATACAGATACAAGGTACATATCCCGATTTTACATGGATTTTGAGGATCTGAATTCAGGGCCTCATGGCTTTCACATCAAATACTCTACCACTTGGCCATTTCCCAGTCACTCATTTCTATTAACCTCTTTAGGTTTCTCTCTCTCTCTCTTTTTGGCTCTATTACCGGGCATTGTTCCACATTAGAAGATGAAAAATGCTTTCTTTAATCTTCTGTGTTCTCCTTAATCTTTGTCATTTGGAGTGCCCAGTTGGGCCAGTTCTTCTTGAGAGTTTGACAGCTTTATGTACCATTTAGTGGTGCTCACATAACCCCAAGGTTTTTTCATGGTCAGAGGGAAGTGCCCTTAAATTTGAGAGGTCAAGATGGTAGAGTGAGGGATCTTGAATAAAGGTGAAAAAAGTGATGATTCCCTCCCGGAAGCACCATATATTTTCTATTTCTGATCTATGTGGCTCTGATACTGGGCATAGTGCTTGGAAAACTGTCAGGGTTTTTAAATATGTATATACGGAAAGAAGAAATATTTTATTTTACTGTGAGGTATGTGTGTGTGCGTGTTTTATGCTTGCTTGTGAAGCTGTGTGCACATAGCACATGAATGGTGTAATTTGTAGAAGGATCAATATTGGGTGTCTTCTTCCATTGCTCTCCACCTTGTTTTTTGGGTTTTTGTTTGTTTGTTTTGTTTTGTTTTGAGCCAGAGTCTCCCATTGACTTTGGAGTTCACTAATTTGTCTTGTCTGGCTGAAGAACCAAGGAGTTCCAGTGATCTGCCTGTCTCTGCTATGCACTCTACCACTTGGATTACAGATTTGTGCTTCTATGCATGCTTCTGAGGATGTGAACTTGGATCTGGCTGTTTAGCTGGCACACTTTCCCAACTTGAGCCATCTACCCAATGTCAGACAAGTAAATTTCAAATGCTCTCCCTATGCTATAGGCAAGAGAAGAAAGACTACTATTAATTGGAATCTCAAATCTCCAGAGGAAAACAGGATTAGAACTGATGGTAAAGAGATCATGCTGGGTTTGGTATCATGACCCTAAACCATTCTATGGAAGAAAGTTGGTTGTTAAGCAAATGACATCTTGAATATGTGACAAAGCTTAGCCTCTTTGAATGTCCCTTTATCTTTCTGTTGTACATCCCATTTTTAAGACAAAGCAACAGGCACTACAGAACAAAAGCTGTCATTAAGTAGAAGACCTGGAAGGCAAGGATGTCTCAGGCCATGGGCCATTAAAGTTACTATCACAAATGTCATGGTTGTCTTTAAGAGACTTTGATCAAACTATGCTGTAAATTAACTATCTGCAGCCAAATCATGGAGGAGAGGAGACTGGAAAAATCAGGGGACAAGGCATATAATACTTCCTAGAGGACACACATTGCACAGTTCTGTACCTCAGAGCATGACATAGTAGTAGTTACAGGAAGAGAATGTGCTATGAAATTAGCCTGTTTCCATCCCTTTGCTATTGTGAAAGATGTAGCAATAAACACATATGGACAATTATTTTGGTGGCAGTTCTATTTTAATTTTTTGAGAAACCTCAGAATGATTTCCATGTCTGTGTTAATTTATATGAAATTAGGAAAATGGATAGATCTAAAAAGTATTATACTATGTGAGGTGCCTCAGCTCATAAACATAAATATTGTGTTTTCTCTCATATTAGGGCCCTTGCTTCTAATGTTTATATGCATATATAAATAATATTTATATACTTACATTTGTAAGTATACATGTACTGTTTATTTGCTCAAATGGGTGTGATTATGGGCATAGGCTGCACAATTAGGAAGGGGACCTTGAGATAGGGAAATATGGGTATGGAGGTATAAATCATGGGGATAGAACAAAGGGCTGCATGTGTCAATCAAGACAGAAAGGAGGCTCTCTGATGGCTGCAAGCTACAAGGTGCAGAGAAGGCTGTGAAGAGACACAACAAAAACAGATTTGGTTTGAAAATGCTACAATGAGAGATTATAATTGGGAGGGACCAAGATGGCGGGGCTGGGAGAACACCGTGTCTGAGAAGCAGGACAGCACACTCCGTGCAGCAACCAGGAGACTGAACTCTGGGCCCTAAAACAACAGCTATTGTGTTTCCCAGCTGAGGGGAGGCTCCCAGGGTGTGGGAATCGGTCGGGTCCACTCTCGGCTGCCCAGCCAGAACCCGGAAGAGAACCCGGCTAATGCGGGCTTTGGGTCTCCGGGCTGGTGCCGCAAGCCTGTGTGTCCTGATCACTTTCCCAGGCTGATCGGTGGGCACAAGGGTGCCTGAGACTGAGAGTCCCAGTCGCAAAAAAAACCCCATGTGGAAGGAAAGCTGCAAGACTGATAATGGATCACCCAGTCTTTCCCTGGAAGGTCTTGCTGACCTCGGGTACCTGCTGCCATCACAAATGAGCTCCCGCCGCGCACAGAGAGCAGCTGCGCGCCCAGCTCAAAATCTCTACTCCCTCTTGGGAGGAGGCAGGAGGCGGCCAGCAGAATCTGCCACAGACCACATTGTCTGTACCCCAACCCGAGATCGGGGCTGAGAAAACCCAATCCTTTCGGGCACTCCCCCAAATGCCGCCATAACCCTGCCGCGGCGGAGCAGAAGGATAAAGAGGCGCACAGCGGCTTCACAGTGCCGGAACTCCAGTGCTGCCGGCTGCTCCTAGCAAACAAACTACAGCTCGGGATCTGGAACTGTGGTCATTCTACACGTCCTGAGATTCTTCTGGGTCCAGCGCAATAAGGTCTAGCAGCAAGTTCCACCCCCGGGCCCCCCCCCCCCCCCCGGCAGAGAAACGCCGGCTCAGGATCTGACTGAGAAGCCCCAATCCCTGCTGGCACTCCCCTGAGAGCATCTCCATAAGATTGCCCTAGCAGAGGGGAAGGTCAGAGGGGAAGGACAGAGAGGCAGCCTGCCAAGGACACGGCACCCTCTCTCCAGCGGCCCCTAGCAGAGAAACCCAAGCTCTGGATCTGAGGACACTCAACCCTACCTGGTACTCTCTCGGGATCAGCAAACATAGATTCTACCGCTAGGCTGCTTCTGGCAGAGAGATCTGGGCCCGGGATCTGGGATTGAGTACACTCAACCTAACTCTTTCCCGTGCCACCCACGGACCAGCCAAAATAACCCATCCTGGCAGAGGGAAAGGACAAAGAGGCAGCACACAGGAAAGGTGGACACCGAGTCCAATGGCCACAGTGTCACAGAGCTGACTGTTAGCCTACCTGTGCACTTCCGCAGCAGGACCAAATCAGAGAGTAGTGAGCAAGGGGAACCACTGTGCATTCCAACTGGTCCTGCAAGAGAGTGAGTGAGCCTTCTAGGGAGAGTTTGCCCCAGACACAGGGCCTCTCCACAGAAGCAACCAGACGAGATCCCTGCCACCCACACCCCTAGTGTGGGCATCATAGGGATTCTTGGGATAGCGACCCCAACATTGAAGCCTCTGCCTTGCGGGTCCACCTATGTAATCCAGGCAAACAATCCCTGGATCTCAGTCAGAACTGCGTGATAATGGCTTGCAGGCCACTGCAATAGTCAGAGAATCTGCGCATGCACACTGCGCCCGCTAAAAGCACATGCGAATAGCGCCAGCGTCCCATTCCTTACTTAGGCAAAACTGAAACCACAGTGCACACTCCCAAACCAGTGAACCTCTCTCATCTTCCTGAAAAAACAGTCCAGAAAACAGAAAGAGAGGATCATAGTCCGAACTACAATCTCGAGGAACAAACAGTGAGGATTATAAATAACCAGATGGCTAGAGTCAGACGTAAGAACACTCCCAACAAAATTCAGGACATAATGACCTCACCAGCAACCCCACAAAACAATGGACACTTCAATTCACTAGATATACAAAAAAATGACCTCAAAACTGTTTCTCCAGCTATTAGAGGCCCATAAAGATGAAATGAACAAAGCCCTCAGAGAAATAGACAAAGAAATCGAGACTAACCAAGAGGAAACAAATCGTGCTCTCAGAGAAATGACCACGAAAATTGAGGCAAACAGAAGAAATGCACAAAGCTCTCAAAGAAATGTCCACACAAATGAAGCCAAATAAAGAAGAAATAAACAAAGCTCTCATAGAAATACAGGCAATTATACCCAAAGAAGTAGAGGCACAATTAGTGATACATAGAGAGGAAACGGACAAAAAAATAGAAGCTATCATTGAAAAACAGGAGTCCTCATTCAAACAGATGAAGGAAATGGTGCAAGACATGAAAACAGAATTAGAATCAATAAAGAAAACACTAATAGAGAAAAACCAGGAGCTGGAGAACATAGAGAAAAGATCAGGAACTACAAAGGTAAGCATCACCAACAGAATACAAGAGATGGAAGAAAGAATCTCAGGAGCTGAAGATACACTTGCGGAAATTGACACATCTCTCAAAGAAAAAATAAAATCAGAAAAGTTCCAAACACAAAACATCCAAGAAATCAAGGACACCATGAAAAGACAAAACCTAAGAATAATAGGAGTAGAAGAAAAAGAAGACATCAGGCTCAAAGGTCCGGAAAATATTTTCAAGAAAATTATAGAAGAAAACTTTCCCAACTTAAAGAAGGAGATGGCCATAAACATACAAGAGGCCTACAGAACACCAAGTAGACTAGATCAGAAAAGAAATTCTTCATGTCACATCATAGTAAAAAAAAAATGAACCTACAAAACAAAGGAAAAATTCTAAAAGCAACAAGGGAAAAAGGCCAAGTAACATATGAAGGTAGACCTATCAGAATCACACCAGATTTCTCAACAGAAACTATGAAAGCCAGAAGGGCCTGGACAGAAATCATACAGTCCTTAAGGGACCACAGATTCCAACCCAGACTACTATACCCAGCAAAACTTTCAATCAACATAGACGGAGAATTAAAAATATTCCAAGACAAAACCAAATTTAAACAATATTTACATAGTAACCCAGCTCTACAGAAGTTACTAGAAGGGAAACTCCAAACCAAGGAAAACAACTACATCTAAGGAAATAGAGGAAATAGATAACTACACAACAAAAAAACCAAAAGAATACAAGCAATGAAACTCAGTGACACCACCAACCCCACATCTAAAGTAAGTAACAATTGTTGGTCACTAGTTTCTATCAACATCAACGGACTCAACTCCCCAATAAGAAGACACAGACTAACAGAATGGTTGTGGAAACAGGATCCATCATTCTGTTGCATCCAAGAAACACACCTATGCAACAAAGATAAACACTACCTCAGAGTAAAGGGCTGGAAAAATTTCTTTCAAGCAAATGGTTTCAGAAAACAAGCGGGAGTAGCCATCCTAATATCTAATAAAATAGACTTTCAACCCAAGTTAATCAAAAAAGATAAGGAGGGCCATTATATTCTCATCAAAGGAAAAATCCACCAAGAGGACATCACAATTTTGAATATCTATGCCTCAAGTACAAGAGCACCTACATTTGTAAATGAAACAATATTAAAGCTTAAATCACACATTGATCCTAAAACCCTAATAGTGGGAGACTTCAACACTCCACTCTCACCAAGGGACAGATCAACTAGACAGAAAACAAATAGGGAAATAAAAACACCTACAGAGTCCCTAAATCAAATGGACCTAATAGACGTCTACAGATCTTTTCATCCAAACTCAAAAGAGTATACATTCTTTTCAGCACTGCATGGAACCTTCTCCAAAATAGACCATATAGTTGGTCATAAAGCAAGCCTCAACAGATACAAAAAGATTGAAATAATCCCTTGTATTCTATCTGACCACCATGGACTTAAGCTGGACATTAACAACAAAAGAAATAACAAACAGCCTACACGCACATGGAAACTGAACAACTTGTTACTCAATGACAGCTAGGTTAAGGAAGAAATAAAGAAAGAAATTAAAGACTTCCTAGAATTCAATGAAAATGAAGGCACAACATACCCAAATTTATGGGACACATTGAAAGCAGTGCTCAGGGGAAAATTTATAGCACTAAGTGCCTGCAAGAAGAAATTCGTAACATCACATACAAACAACTTAATGGCCCAACTGAAAACCCTAGAAAAAAAAAAGAAGCAGATACACCCAAGAGGAGCAGATGGCTGGAAATAATCAAACTCAGGGCTGAAATCAATCAATTAGAAACAAATAAAACTATTTAAAGAATCAATGAAACAAAAAGCTGGTTCTTTGAGAAAATCAACAAGATAGACAAACCCTTAGCCAAACTAACTAAAAAGCAGAGAGAATCTATCCAAATCAACAAAATCAGAGATGAAAAGGGTGACATAACTACAGACACAGAGGAAATTCAAACAATCATTAGGTCATACTACAAAAGCCTATATGCCACAAAATTTGAAAACCTAAATGAAATGGACAATTTTCTTGATAGATTCCATCTTCCAACATTAAGTCAAGATCAGGTAGAAAGACTGAACAGCCCTATATCCCCCAAGGAAATTGAAGCAGTAATTCACAGTCTCCCCTTTAAAAAAAAGCCCTGGGCCAGATGGTTTCAGCACGGAATTCTACCAGACCTTCAAAGAAGTGCTCACACCAATTCTCCTCAAACTATTCCACAAAATAGAAACAGAAGGTACATTACCAAACTCATTCTATGAAGCAACAGTCACCCTGATACCTAAACCACACAAAGACCCAACAAAAAAAGAGAACTTCAGACCTATCTCTCTTATGAACATTGACACAAAAATACTCAATAAAATACTTGCAAACCGAATCCAAGAACACATCAAAGATATCATCCACCACAACCAAGTAGGCTTCATCCCAGGCATGCAAGGGTGGTTCAACATACGGAAATCCATCAATGTAATCCACCACATAAACAAACTGAAGGAGAAAAACCACATGATCATCTCCTTAGATGCTGAAAAAGCATTTGACAAAGTCCAACACCCATTCATGTTTAAAGTCTTGGAGAGATCAGGAATACAAGGCACATATCTAAACATAGTAAAGACAATATACAGCAAGCCTATAGCCAACATCAAACTCAATGGAGAGAAACTTAAATCAATCCCACTGAAATCAGGGACAAGACAAGGCTGCCCACTCTCTCCATACCTCTTCAACATAGTACTTGAAGTCCTAGCCAGAGCAATAAGACAACTAAAGGAGATCAAGGGGATACAAATCAGAAAGGAAGAGGTCGAAGTGTCACTATTCGCAGATGATATGATAGTATATATGAGCGACCCCAAGAATTCAACCAGAGAACTCCTCCAGTTGATAAACACCTTCAGCAAAGTGGCAGAATACAAAATCAACTCAAAAAAATCAGAAGCCCTCCTGTATACCAAAGACAAAATGGCCGAGAAAGAAATTAGGAAAACAATACCCTTCACAATAGCCACTAATAACATAAAGTACCTTGGGGTGACACTAACCAAGCAAGTGAAAGACCTGTTTGAGAAAAACTTCAAGTCTCTGAAGAAAGAAATTGAAGAAGATCTCAGAAGATGGAAAGATCTCCCGTGCTCATGGATTGGTAGGATTAACATTGTGAAAATGGCCATCCTGCCAAAAGCAATCTACAGATTCAATGCAATTCCCATCAAAATACCAACTCAATTCTTTACAGACCTTGAAAAAAAGATTCTCAGCTTCATATGGAGAAACAAAAAACCCAGAATCTCCAAAACGATCCTGTACAACAACAGATCATCTGGAGGTATCTCCATTCCCGATCTCAAGCTGTACTACAGGGCAACAGTAATAAAAACTGCATGGTATTGGCATAGAAACAGAAAGGAGGATCAATGGAATCGCATAGAAGACCCAGAAATAAACCCACACACCTATGAATACTCAATATTTGACAAAGAAGCCAAATCCATTCAATGGAAAAAAGACAGCATCTTCAACAAATGGTGCTGGACCAACTGGATGTCTACATGCAGAAAAATGAAAATAGATCCATATTTATCACCCTGCACAAAACTAAAGTCCAAGTGGATCAAGGACCTCAACATAAAACCAGATACTCTAAATCAGCTGGAAAAAAAA
>NW_026590062.1:21088719-21089571 GCF_907164565.1 Psammomys obesus | reverse complement strand
ACAACTTCCTGAACAGAACACCAACAGCACAGGCTCTAAGAGCAACAATCAATAAATGGGACCTCATGAAACTGAAAAGCTTCTGTAAAGCAAAAGACACTGTCATCAAAACAAATAGACAGCCTACAGATTGGGAAAGAATCTTCACCAACCCTTTATCTGACAGAGGGCTAATATCCAGTATATATAAAGAACTAAAGAAGCAGAAAAGCAACAAACCAAGTAATCCAATTAAAAAATGGGGAACAGAGCTAAACAGAGAATTCTCGAAAGAGGAACATCGAATGGCAGAGAAACACTTAAAGAAATGCTCAACCTCATTAGCCATTAGGGAAATGCAAATCAAAACGACCCTGAGATTTCACCTTACACCCATCAGAATGGCCAAGATGAAAAACTCAAGTGATAGCACATGCTGGAGAGGTTGTGGAGAAAAGGGAACCCTCCTCCATTGCTGGTGGGAATGTAAACTGGTTCAACCACTCTGGAAGTCAATCTGGCGCTTTCTCAGACAACTAGGAGTAGTGCTACCTCAAGACCCAGCTATACCACTCCTAGGTATATACCCAAAATTTGCTCAAGTACACAACAAGGACATTTGTTCAACCATGTTCGTAGCAGCTTTATTTGTAATAGCCAGAACTTGGAAACAACCCAGATGTCCATCAACGGAGGAATGGATACAGAAATTGTGGTATTTTTACACAATGGAATACTACTCAGCAATCAAAAAGGAGGAAATCATGAAATTTGCAGGCAAGTGGTGGGATCTAGAAAAGATCATTCTGAGTGAAGTATCCCAGAAGGAGAAAGACAAACTTGGTATATACTCGCTTATATAGACCTACAAGA
>NW_026590062.1:21088310-21088619 GCF_907164565.1 Psammomys obesus | reverse complement strand
GCAGAGTGCAGGGAATCATATGAAAGAAGGGAAGTTAGTATGATATGGAAAGGATAGGAGCTCTACAAGGACCAAATATATCTGGGCACAGGGTCTTTTCTGAGACTGACACTCAACCAAGGACCATCTATGGATATAACCTAGAACTTCTGCTCGGATGTGGCCTGTGGTAGCTCAGTAACCAAGTAGTTTTCCAAAGTAAGGGGGACACGGACTATTTCTAACAGGATCTCAAGGGCAGGCTGTTTGACACCTCCCCCCAGGGGAGGAGCAGTCTGTTAGGCCACAGAGGAGGACTTTGCAGCCAGC
>NW_026590062.1:21029153-21087910 GCF_907164565.1 Psammomys obesus | reverse complement strand
TACACGTCCTGAGATTCTCCTGGGTCCAGCGCAATAGGGTCTAGCAGGCAAGTTCTATCACCGGCACTCCCCCCCCCCCCCCCCCCCCCCCGGCAGAGAAACGCCGGCTCAGGATCTGACTGAGAAGCCCCAATCCCTGCTGGCACTCCCCTGAGAGCATCTCCATAAGATTGCCCTAGCAGAGGGGAAGGTCAGAGGGGAAGGACAGAGAGGCAGCCTGCCAAGGACACGGCACCCTCTCTCCAGCGGCCCCTAGCAGAGAAACCCAAGCTCTGGATCTGAGGACACTCAACCCTACCTGGTACTCTCTCGGGATCAGCAAACATAGATTCTACCGCTAGGCTGCTTCTGGCAGAGAGATCTGGGCCCGGGATCTGGGATTGAGTACACTCAACCTAACTCTTTCCCGTGCCACCCACGGACCAGCCAAAATAACCCATCCTGGCAGAGGGAAAGGACAAAGAGGCAGCACACAGGAAAGGTGGACACCGAGTCCAATGGCCACAGTGTCACAGAGCTGACTGTTAGCCTACCTGTGCACTTCCGCAGCAGGACCAAATCAGAGAGTAGTGAGCAAGGGGAACCCCTGTGCATTCCAACTGGTCCTGCAAGAGAGTGAGTGAGCCTTCTAGGGAGAGTTTGCCCCAGACACAGGGCCTCTCCACAGAAGCAACCAGACGAGATCCCTGCCACCCACACCCCTAGTGTGGGCATCATAGGGATTCTTGGGATAGCGACCCCAACATTGAAGCCTCTGCCTTGCGGGTCCACCTATGTAATCCAGGCAAACAATCCCTGGATCTCAGTCAGAACTGCGTGATAATGGCTTGCAGGCCACTGCAATAGTCAGAGAATCTGCGCATGCACACTGCGCCCGCTAAAAGCACATGCGAATAGCGCCAGCGTCCCATTCCTTACTTAGGCAAAACTGAAACCACAGTGCACACTCCCAAACCAGTGAACCTCTCTCATCTTCCTGAAAAAACAGTCCAGAAAACAGAAAGAGAGGATCATAGTCCGAACTACAATCTCGAGGAACAAACAGTGAGGATTATAAATAACCAGATGGCTAGAGTCAGACGTAAGAACACTCCCAACAAAATTCAGGACATAATGACCTCACCAGCAACCCCACAAAACAATGGACACTTCAATTCACTAGATATACAAAAAAATGACCTCAAAACTGTTTCTCCAGCTATTAGAGGCCCATAAAGATGAAATGAACAAAGCCCTCAGAGAAATAGACAAAGAAATCGAGACTAACCAAGAGGAAACAAATCGTGCTCTCAGAGAAATGACCACGAAAATTGAGGCAAACAGAAGAAATGCACAAAGCTCTCAAAGAAATGTCCACACAAATGAAGCCAAATAAAGAAGAAATAAACAAAGCTCTCATAGAAATACAGGCAATTATACCCAAAGAAGTAGAGGCACAATTAGTGATACATAGAGAGGAAACGGACAAAAAAATAGAAGCTATCATTGAAAAACAGGAGTCCTCATTCAAACAGATGAAGGAAATGGTGCAAGACATGAAAACAGAATTAGAATCAATAAAGAAAACACTAATAGAGAAAAACCAGGAGCTGGAGAACATAGAGAAAAGATCAGGAACTACAAAGGTAAGCATCACCAACAGAATACAAGAGATGGAAGAAAGAATCTCAGGAGCTGAAGATACACTTGCGGAAATTGACACATCTCTCAAAGAAAAAATAAAATCAGAAAAGTTCCAAACACAAAACAACCAAGAAATCAAGGACACCATGAAAAGACAAAACCTAAGAATAATAGGAGTAGAAGAAAAAGAAGACATCAGGCTCAAAGGTCCGGAAAATATTTTCAAGAAAATTATAGAAGAAAACTTTCCCAACTTAAAGAAGGAGATGGCCATAAACATACAAGAGGCCTACAGAACACCAAGTAGACTAGATCAGAAAAGAAATTCTTCATGTCACATCATAGTAAAAAAAAAATGAACCTACAAAACAAAGGAAAAATTCTAAAAGCAACAAGGGAAAAAGGCCAAGTAACATATGAAGGTAGACCTATCAGAATCACACCAGATTTCTCAACAGAAACTATGAAAGCCAGAAGGGCCTGGACAGAAATCATACAGTCCTTAAGGGACCACAGATTCCAACCCAGACTACTATACCCAGCAAAACTTTCAATCAACATAGACGGAGAATTAAAAATATTCCAAGACAAAACCAAATTTAAACAATATTTACATAGTAACCCAGCTCTACAGAAGTTACTAGAAGGGAAACTCCAAACCAAGGAAAACAACTACATCTAAGGAAATAGAGGAAATAGATAACTACACAACAAAAAAACCAAAAGAATACAAGCAATGAAACTCAGTGACACCACCAACCCCACATCTAAAGTAAGTAACAATTGTTGGTCACTAGTTTCTATCAACATCAACGGACTCAACTCCCCAATAAGAAGACACAGACTAACAGAATGGTTGTGGAAACAGGATCCATCATTCTGTTGCATCCAAGAAACACACCTATGCAACAAAGATAAACACTACCTCAGAGTAAAGGGCTGGAAAAATTTCTTTCAAGCAAATGGTTTCAGAAAACAAGCGGGAGTAGCCATCCTAATATCTAATAAAATAGACTTTCAACCCAAGTTAATCAAAAAAGATAAGGAGGGCCATTATATTCTCATCAAAGGAAAAATCCACCAAGAGGACATCACAATTTTGAATATCTATGCCTCAAGTACAAGAGCACCTACATTTGTAAATGAAACAATATTAAAGCTTAAATCACACATTGATCCTAAAACCCTAATAGTGGGAGACTTCAACACTCCACTCTCACCAAGGGACAGATCAACTAGACAGAAAACAAATAGGGAAATAAAAACACCTACAGAGTCCCTAAATCAAATGGACCTAATAGACGTCTACAGATCTTTTCATCCAAACTCAAAAGAGTATACATTCTTTTCAGCACTGCATGGAACCTTCTCCAAAATAGACCATATAGTTGGTCATAAAGCAAGCCTCAACAGATACAAAAAGATTGAAATAATCCCTTGTATTCTATCTGACCACCATGGACTTAAGCTGGACATTAACAACAAAAGAAATAACAAACAGCCTACACGCACATGGAAACTGAACAACTTGTTACTCAATGACAGCTAGGTTAAGGAAGAAATAAAGAAAGAAATTAAAGACTTCCTAGAATTCAATGAAAATGAAGGCACAACATACCCAAATTTATGGGACACATTGAAAGCAGTGCTCAGGGGAAAATTTATAGCACTAAGTGCCTGCAAGAAGAAATTCGTAACATCACATACAAACAACTTAATGGCCCAACTGAAAACCCTAGAAAAAAAAAAGAAGCAGATACACCCAAGAGGAGCAGATGGCTGGAAATAATCAAACTCAGGGCTGAAATCAATCAATTAGAAACAAATAAAACTATTCAAAGAATCAATGAAACAAAAAGCTGGTTCTTTGAGAAAATCAACAAGATAGACAAACCCTTAGCCAAACTAACTAAAAAGCAGAGAGAATCTATCCAAATCAACAAAATCAGAGATGAAAAGGGTGACATAACTACAGACACAGAGGAAATTCAAACAATCATTAGGTCATACTACAAAAGCCTATATGCCACAAAATTTGAAAATCTAAATGAAATGGACAATTTTCTTGATAGATTCCATCTTCCAACATTAAGTCAAGATCAGGTAGAAAGACTGAACAGCCCTATATCCCCCAAGGAAATTGAAGCAGTAATTCACAGTCTCCCCTTTAAAAAAAAGCCCTGGGCCAGATGGTTTCAGCACGGAATTCTACCAGACCTTCAAAGAAGTGCTCACACCAATTCTCCTCAAACTATTCCACAAAATAGAAACAGAAGGTACATTACCAAACTCATTCTATGAAGCAACAGTCACCCTGATACCTAAACCACACAAAGACCCAACAAAAAAAGAGAACTTCAGACCTATCTCTCTTATGAACATTGACACAAAAATACTCAATAAAATACTTGCAAACCGAATCCAAGAACACATCAAAGATATCATCCACCACAACCAAGTAGGCTTCATCCCAGGCATGCAAGGGTGGTTCAACATACGGAAATCCATCAATGTAATCCACCACATAAACAAACTGAAGGAGAAAAACCACATGATCATCTCCTTAGATGCTGAAAAAGCATTTGACAAAGTCCAACACCCATTCATGTTTAAAGTCTTGGAGAGATCAGGAATACAAGGCACATATCTAAACATAGTAAAGGCAATATACAGCAAGCCTATAGCCAACATCAAACTCAATGGAGAGAAACTTAAATCAATCCCACTGAAATCAGGGACAAGACAAGGCTGCCCACTCTCTCCATACCTCTTCAACATAGTACTTGAAGTCCTAGCCAGAGCAATAAGACAACTAAAGGAGATCAAGGGGATACAAATCAGAAAGGAAGAGGTCGAAGTGTCACTATTCGCAGATGATATGATAGTATATATGAGCGACCCCAAGAATTCAACCAGAGAACTCCTCCAGTTGATAAACACCTTCAGCAAAGTGGCAGAATACAAAATCAACTCAAAAAAATCAGAAGCCCTCCTGTATACCAAAGACAAAATGGCCGAGAAAGAAATTAGGAAAACAATACCCTTCACAATAGCCACTAATAACATAAAGTACCTTGGGGTGACACTAACCAAGCAAGTGAAAGACCTGTTTGAGAAAAACTTCAAGTCTCTGAAGAAAGAAACTGAAGAAGATCTCAGAAGATGGAAAGATCTCCCATGCTCATGGATTGGTAGGATTAACATTGTGAAAATGGCCATCCTGCCAAAAGCAATCTACAGATTCAATGCAATTCCCATCAAAATACCAACTCAATTCTTTACAGACCTTGAAAAAAAGATTCTCAGCTTCATATGGAGAAACAAAAAACCCAGAATCTCCAAAACAATCCTGTACAACAACAGATCATCTGGAGGTATCTCCATCCCCGATCTCAAGTTGTACTACAGAGCAATAGTAATAAAAACTGCATGGTATTGGCATAAAAACAGAAAGGAGGATCAATGGAACCACATAGAAGACCCAGAAATAAACCCACACACCTATGAATACTTGATTTTTGACAAAGAAGCCAAAACCATTCAATGGAAAAAAGACAGCATCTTCAACAAATGGTGCTGGTCCAACTGGATGTCCACATGCAGAAAAATGAAAATAGATCTATATTTATCACCCTGCACAAAACTGAGGTCCAAGTGGATCAAAGACCTCAACATAAAACCAGATACTCTAAATCTGTTAGAAGAAAAAGTGGGGAACAGCCTAGAACTCATTGGCACAGGAGACAACTTCCTGAACAGAACACCAACAGCACAAGCTCTAAGAGCAACAATCAATAAATGGGACCTCATGAAACTGAAAAGCTTCTGTAAAGCAAAGGACACTGTCATTAAAACAAAACGACTGCCTACAGATTGGGAAAGAATCTTCACTAACCCTTTGTCTGACAGAGGACTAATATGGAGTATATACAAAGAACTAAAGAAGCTGAAAAGCAGCAAACCAAGTAATCCAATTAAAAAATGGGGAACAGAGCTAAACAGAGAACTCTCGACAGAGGAATATCGAATGACAGAGAAACACTTAAAGAAATGCTCATCCTCATTAGCCATCAGGGAAATGCAAATCAAAATGACCCTGAGATACCACCTTACACCCATCAGAATGGCCAAGATGAAAAACTAAAGGGACAACACATGCTGGAGAGGTTGTGGAGAAAGGGGAACCCTCCTCCACTGCTGGTGGGAATGTAAACTGGTACAACCACTCTGGAAATCTATCTGGCGCTTTCTAAGACAATTAGGAATAGTGCTTCCTCAAGACCCAGCTATACCACTGCTAGGTATATACCCAAACTTTGCTCAAGTACACAAAAGGGATATTTGCTCAACCATGTTTATAGCAGCTTTATTTGTAATAGCCAGAACCTGGAAACAACCCAGATGTCCATCAACGGAGGAATGGGTACAGAAATTGTGGTATTTTTACACAATGGAATACTACTTAGCAATCAAAAAGGAGGAAATCTTGAAATTTGCAGGCAAATGATGGGATCTAGAAAAGATCATCCTGAGTGAAATATCCCAGAAGGAGAAAGACAAACACGGTATATACTCACTTATATAGACCTATATAATGTGATAAACATAATAAAATCTGTACACCTAAAAAAGATAATCAAGAGAGCGGACATGGGGTAAGATGATCAATCCTCATTTAGAAAGACAGATGGGATGTGCATTGAATGTATGACAGGAGTCTACTGAGCTCATTTGAAAGACTCTAACTAGCAGTGTTTTCAAAGCAAAGACTCATGACCAAACCTTTGGCAGAGTACAGGGAATCATAAGAAAGAAGGGGAGTTAGTCTCATGGGGAAAGGATAGGAGCTCCACAAGGACCAAATATATCTGGGCACAGGGTCTTTTCTGAGACTGACATTCAACCAAGGACCATGTATGGATATAACCTAGAACCTCTGCTCAGATGTAGCCTGTGGTAGCTCAGTAACCAATTGGTTTCCCATAGTGAGGGGAACAAGGACTATTTCTAACAGGATCTCAATGACTGGCTCTTTGGCCTCCCCACCCCCCAAGGGAGGAGCAGTCCTGTTAGGCCACAGAGGAGAGCTTTGCAGCTAGTCCTGAAGATACCTGATAAAACAGGATCAGATGAATGGGGAGGAGGTCCCCCCTATCAGTGGACTTGGAAAGGGGCACGGTGGAGATGAGGGAGGGAGGGAGGGACTGGGAGGGAATGAGGGATCGGGACACGGCTGGGATACAGAGTTAATAAAATGTAACTGATAAGAAAAAAATAAAATTCAAAAAAAAAAAAAAAGAAAGAAAATGCTACAATGAAACCTAATATGTCGTATCCAGACTTTAAAAATAATTAATTACAAATGCACCTGTGGGTAAAGGCACTTGCTGCCATGCCTGATGAGTGAATCTGACCCCAGAGCCCACATGGTGTAAGCAGAGAACCAACTCCCTAAAACTGTCCTCTGCTCTCCACACTTCAGAGGTGGCCTATGCATGCCTGCCTACCCACATTAAATGAATAAATGCACTTAAAAAATTTAAACAATCAACCAACTCTGTTTTTTTTTTTTTCAGCCAAATAGCTATGTCCTCTACCCTTGGATGACTCTGAAGTTTTTCGTTCAATCCATATCTATAAAATATGCAACATGCTAAGAATTTGTGGCCAGTCAAGTTGAAGGGAAGAACTCCTAATTAGATATTCTCTCATATGACGTGCCAGGAAGACTGCTAAGCCTGGGTAAGAGAGAAGCATCGAGGATGTGCTTCTGCACAGCTTAAGAACTGGTGGGGGGTGGGGCATAAACATGCAGAGGAACGAGATCACCTAAGGCTGACACATACATAATGATGAAGATGTGAAAAACGAGTTCTGACTCACCGCTGATCGGTTTGGAAACTAGTGCAACCACTATGGAGATCAGCATGGAGAGTCTTTCGAAGCTAGAACAGCCACATGACCCTACAGTCCACTCCTGGGAATATAACCAAGGTAATCTAAGTCAGCGTGCCACAGATACACTTGCTCATCCATGTTTTCAGTGATAGTATTCACAATAGACAGATTATTAAATCAGCCCAGGTATCTACCACAGATGAGCAGATGAAGAAAATGGGATTTCTATAGACACACGGTGGAATTATAGCCATAAGGAAGAACAAAATGACATCACTTGCAGAAAAATGGATAGAAGTTGGAGGTTATTACACTGAACGAGACAAGCCAGACTCAGGAAAACATATGAAACAAAAGAGTATCAGATGTCTTCCTTATCCCAGATGTGAAACATGAGACGTGTCCATGTGTATGTGCATATATGTATGTATGGATGCAGCATACATGTGTACGCATGCATGTGTGTGAAGTGTGTTTATATGTGTGTGTTATAGGAAAGTGGAAGGCTATATAGGAAGAGGAAGGGGACCAGCCAAAAAGAAAAGACAATGAGGTTGAATTTGTTCAAACAACATGGTACACCCAAAACATGTCCTGAAGCCCATTTCTCTATACAATGAATATACAAATAAATAAATAAATTTATTTAATTAAAAATTAAAATTGAATGAAAGCTGGTGTATCATTATTCTTGATGTGGAGACAGATGACTAATTCAAGAAGAGGCCATGACTGATCAGTAGTAGCTACCTACCAAAGGTGATTCTGTTAGGTGATTTGGTGAAAGCAGAAGGAAGTGGAACACAGAAGAGCTTGATAAAATCTGGGCAACAGAGGGAACCTGTGTCCCCAAGACCTCCACGATTGGTGAATGAGCAGTAGGATGAGGAGAGCCACTTAAAGGGTCAGGGAGTGCCATTGGGTGTACATCTTTAGGACCTGAGGATATAGCCTGTGGTAGAGTACTTGACTTGAATCTTCTAGCAAAGGGCTAGGGGTGTGGCATGCTGGAAGAGTACCTAGCTAGGCTCCCTAGTAAGGGCTAGGGAATGTCTCAGAGGTGGAGCACCTACCCAGAATCCTCCAGTGAGAGGCTGAGGGATTGGTTCAGCTGTGGAATGCATATATAAAATTCCCCAGAGAGAGACTGCATGTGGCTCAGAGATAGAGCACCTGCCTAGAAACCCTCTATGAGGCCCGGGCAGTGGCTCAGGAATAGGGAACTTGCCTAGAATCCCTGAATTAAGGCACTGAGGATATGGCTCAATAATAGAGAACCTGCTTAGAATCTTTCAATGATTGGCTAAGGATGCTGCTCAATGGTATGATACTTGCCAGCTATGCACAAAGATCTGGCTTTGATTCCCAGCATAGGGAGAATACTGTTGTTGGTTTTTTTTCAAGTTCATTTTAGATATCCAACAGCTTATGTTACATGTTTGGTGCATATTCTTTTTTCATGAGGATCAAGGACATATTTTTAGGGTGCACGTAGTAGCCGTGGATGCATAAGTGTTATAAGCTGTCTTTTATACTCTGTGTAATGTGGGTTCAACTACTTCCTGAAGACAGTGATCCAAAGCTAATTAAGATAGAGGACCGTCTTTTACAGTTCAGTACAGAACAGACACACTAGGCAGATGATTATAATATTCAGCGCTAAGTGCTAGAGTAAGTGTGTAAATTTGGATGACAAGAGGTAATGATGGAGCAAAGTGAGAAGAGGAAAAACACAGGGTCACTTTTAGTTAGAAGCCAGAGTGTGCAGCATGGTGGTATTTCATATAGATTCTAAGTATTATGTCGTTGTCCTAGTTAGCATAAATTGTCAATGTGGCCAGCCTAGAATAACCTGAAAGTGAAGTCTCAGCTGGGTGATTGTCTTTATTAGATTAGCCTGGACATATGTATATGAGGGATCGTCTCCATTGTTAATTGACTGAGGAGGCCCCAGACCACTGTAGGCAGTACCATCCCCTGGGCTGGTAGTCCTGGGATATATAACAAGCCGAGCTGGGCACTTAGTAATTAATAGCACTGACCACTTTTCCAGAGGACCCAGGTTCATTTCGTAACCCACATGGCTGCTTAGAACTCCAGTGCCAGGAGATCTGAGGCTCTCTTCTGATCTCCTCAGGTTCCTGGCATCCAAGTAGTACACACATACATGCAGACAAAACGCTGACACATATAAAACAGATAAAGTAATAACAATGAAAAAAAAAAGAGAGAGCCAGCTGATCACAAGCCCACAGGTGAGCCAGCAATTAGAGTTCCTCCACAGTTCTTGCGCCCAACCCCCGCCCCAGGTTCCCGCCTTCACTCTCTGCCCTAATGTTACTCAGTGATGGGCTATGACCTGGACATATTGGCCAGACAAACCTTATCCTCCCCAAGATGCATTTGGTCAGAGTGGGTTTTTTTTTTTTTTGTTTGTTTGTTTTGTTTTTTTTTTTTTGTTTGTTTGTTTTTTTTAATCATAGCAGCAAAAGGAAGCTACAACAGTGGTGCGCGGAGACATCGCAGACCTAGGACAATGCTGCATCAGGCATTTGTGAGGCAAGGTCATGTGCAGAACTGTCTTTTGCTGATGGTGAAGCAGAACACTGGTGGGGCTATGGAATCCAGCACTTTGCCAACAACTGTTGTTTTGAAAGTTCTTTCAGCTAACGGGTCATTTGAAGATGATGGAGAAGCAGCAGCATGGTTCTGTGGAGTCAGGACATCCCTCCCAACCATTGCTCAGAAGATAGGGATGATGAGACGAGAAGACCAGGTTGATGAGAAAGATCTGGAAAGCAGGCAATAGCTTTAATATATATTTTGGAGGAAAGAAATTGGCAGGGCTTGACTTTTACTGAGCAAACAGTCAATGACTGTTTTTAATGAAATTGACTGGATGGTAGTACAAGAGTTAGAGGTCAGACAGTAATCAAACACTCAATAAATGCCCTCGATTGGTTGTGATTATCAGGATCACAGAGTACTTGAGAATGCTTTGTGGGTTAAGTGGCTCTGGGATGAAGGAATGAGGGGAAGGAGGCTTGCAGATTGGGACGGGAGCATTGTTCCAGGTTATCCAGGTTAAGTAAGGGGGGTGTTGATACGAATGGACCACACATTCACAGGAAGATGGTATTGACTTGAATTCCCTGCATGTGGCTGTCAGGTTTTATTCTTTGCCAGTAGCATGATTAGGTGAGCAACTTCTGCATTCAAAGCAATAAGATGATGGACCGTGGTTGATCCCTGGGAATCTTACTGCCCCGTGATGCTACCATTAGGTCATTTCTGTCTTCTCTTGGTGTTTGGAAAGGATATTGGTTTAGACCAGGGATGTGTGTGTGTGTGTGTTACCTACCGTTCATGTACATGTGTGAATATGTGTATTTAAGCACATGTTCATGTGTATGGAGGCACACTTGTGAAAGTACATGTGTGTAAGTCTTGGATGTTAGAAGACGATTTCAGTTCTCATACTTCAAATAATGTTCACCTTCCTTTTTGAGCCGCAATCTCCCACTCACCTGGAACTCACCTAGTAGGCTAGGCCAGCTGGCCAGCAAGCCCCAGTGATCTCTGCTTCTATCTTCCCAGAACTGCGATTAAAAGTATTTCTCCACACCTGACATTTTTTGTTTTTAATGTAGGTTCTGGAGCTTGTACTCAAGTTTTCGTGTTTTAATTGCTTAACAACTCAGTTGTTCATTCATTCATTCATTCATTCATTCATTCATTTATTCATTCATTCTACACTTCTTCCATCTGCCTCCTGGGACCAATAAGTATTATACCTTCCAACTGGTTGTCAAAATATGCCCCCCCTCTCATCTATCTCTATCTCTCTAATCTTATCTGTCTGCCTGCCTGCCTACCTATCTCTGACACAAGGTCTCATGTAGCCTAGGCTGGCCTCTAATGTCCTATGTATCCATAAATGACTGTGAACTCCTCACTTTCCTGTCTCTTCCTCCTGAAAGCAAGGAGAGTAGACATGCCTCTTTGTGCCTAGTTTATGCACTGCTGAGCCGGAACCGAGAGCGCCATACATGCTAGTCAAGTACTCTACTTATGTGATCACATCCCAGCTCTAGCTGTCGGCTAACTTGAATCTTCTTTTATCTTTTAGACTCCTCCATTGTTTTGTTCCTATAATTATGATTTTCTAAAACCACAGTGATGTTATTATGATTCTTCTTCTTAAGTATTTGCTCTTAATTACCAAGTACATTAGACTCTTTTCTTTAATTCTTTTTTATTTTTATATGCTCTGCTTTGTTATTTGGATCTGTCTTGTTATTTGCCTAGTTAGTAATTAAAGAGTGTTTTGTTGGCCAGTGAGATATGTTTATCTCTCACCTTGGTCAAAGCCTCTGGGAATAATGTTTCTGAAGTGTTTTCTGGTTCTGGAATTTGAGCATGAATGCAGAAAGGGATTGTACATACAAATCCAGAATAGTGTCAAAAGAACAGTGTAGGAATGAGCAACACAGGTTTGTTTTGTTCCAAATGAGTGTCTGGGACTCACCCAAAGAAAGGGAGAGGCTGCACCATGAAATGGGGCACAGGTGAGGAACCTGGAGCTAGACAGGTGCTGGGATCCAGACAAGCTTCTGTTCACAGTGGTTGCCTCCTGGCGCTGGGCTTCACTTGCCCCATGGGGTACCATTTTCTCATTATCACTAAGATATACGTGGCAGACCTGCTAAGTCTGGTGGCTTCACCTCAGAGGGACACATCATAAACCCAGCATCATTTCTCAGCAGGGGAGGTGTGATGGGCAGATCTTCCTTCCTGTCAACCCCTCCACCTGTCAGCTACCATCTCATTTGAATGGCAAATTTAGTGCCTTAATTAAAATTTCTTTTTTAATGCTAAACAGTATGGCATAGTCTTTGTCATGTTTCGATAAAAGAATGGTATAGATTGAATCTTTTATAAAGAATAGGTGTTGTGGGGTGTAGAGATGGTTCAGTAGTCAAGAGTACTTGATTTCCAGAGGACCCAAAGGACCCACGTTAGGTGATGCATAACTCCCTGTTATTCCAACTCCAAGAAATGACATTCTTTTCTAGTCTCTGTTGGCTCCTGCAAACACACACACACACACACACACACACACACACACACACACACACTGAAAATAACATAAATCTTAAAAAACAGATATTACTTGGCTGTGAGTGCTAGATGCTGAGAAGTCTAAATTTAATATGTCATGATTTGCATGAGAAATGTCCCTCACAGGTTCATGTATTTGAATACTTGGTCCCAAGTTGATGGTACTGTTGGGATGGTTATGAAATGTTCCAGAGGTGAAGCCTTGTTGGGAGGAGTACTGGTGGGCTTTAAGGGTTTATGGCCTGGGCCCACTTCCTGTTTTCCCTCTTCCTATGTACATATGAAATAATCAGCCAGCTTCCTGTTTCTGCTGCTGTGCTATGCCTTTTCAGCCAGGATGGACTCCAGTCTCCCCAAGCTAATCCCTTTCTTTTTTAAATTGCTTTTGGCCAGGGTGTTTTACCATAGCAACAGGGGGATAACCTAATATACAGAGAATGTATGTGTTCGGGACCTTCTTGCTTTCTCATCTCTCTGAGCCCGTCTATAACCTAAGAAAAGACACATTACTTAATGGGATCTGTGGATTTTGAAGACAGCATTTATATTGCTCGTTTTGGTTTGTTATTCTGGTCCATTTACCAAGTGTTCCCAAAAGGTGTTAATTTGAGTGGGGTGTGCAGCAGGAGAAGGGCTCTGTAGCAGGTCGTGACTGCTGTGTGTGTTGAGTCACACTCACTGTGACTCAGCATATCCAACCATGCCTGAAGTGCCAGCGGCAGATGGTGACGCTCGCTTGAAACTTTCTCAAGATCGCTGTAGGTGATTGGTAGTACAGGCCTTCAGGAGTTCCATAGCAAAGCCTTGCTGTTCTCTGACAGTAAATGCTCTATCCTTTAAAGAGACAGCTCTTTGTGGCGCCAGCCAGCTCAACTGATAAAGTGTTTGCCACACAAACATGGGGACTTGAGTTCCATCATTGGCATCCTGTGTAAAAAGCCACACGCAGTAGCACGTGATCCCAAGACTGGGGTGGCGAGAGAGGAGGACTACTGGAGCTTGCTGGCCAGCCAACCTGGTCAGAGCTGTGACTTTAGCATTGGTCATGGAATTCACTGGTCTTAGCCTGTCCCCTGTTTGTCACAGTGCAGCTGACTTGATGTAGCAGTGGAATGGCCTTCTGAAGACACAGCTGCAGCGCCAGCTATGTGTCAATACCTCACAGGACTAGGGCATAGTTCACTAGAAGGCTATGTATAGTCTATGTATTATGTATGATGCCCCTCTTCAATAGGAGGATTCAGGTCACAGGGCTTAATGGGTTCACATGTGACAGTATTCTTGAGGAGACATGAAAAAAATCTACTCAGCCCAGATATGAACTGACAATACACTGAAGTAAAGTTGGACACCACCAAAGTCCAGCTTGGTGAAACAAGGAGTTTTATGGGAGTCACTTCCTGGAATACGCATTAGCGGTTATGTATATGAACAGAAATAACCTAAAAGCTAGCTACATCACCAAAGGCCCACTCTATCATAGATGGCTTATGAAAATTAAAAACATGGGGCTTATTACACAACATCTAAGCAGCTTGACAGCTTGGAGTGTCTCTTCTAGGGAGCTTATTTGGTCAGAGCCTCTCTCTGGCAGTTCAAATGGTCTCTGCTTCATCCAGTTGGATATCTGAATCTCTGCCTCTTCCAGGCAGCTTGGTTTGTTTCTTTTTCATTCAATTCAGATGTCTGAGATTCTTATAGGAAGCTTAGCTTGTCTGAATGTGTCTTTCAGCAGTCCTTACTGCTTATATATGCTTGGGGATGGAGAGACCTAGTGAATTTGTTAAGTTTCAGGGACTTTTTGGAAACTTTGAGTTGTTGTTTCCTGAGCATAGAGAGCTTCCTTGCAAGATAATGTTTTACCTTCCTTTATTACATCCTTTGTCTTAACAAGCTTCCTTCTATGATGGAATTATCTTGGAGAAAATTGTTGTATAACAGGGCTGGTAACAGGAGTATCACCCTTCTCTCTTGCCTCTAGCAATAGAGGCTCCACCAACACTGTTGATGTAATTTCTCTAGATATTTTGCTCTGCAGGCAATGAGGTATTTGTTTCACAGGGCAACAGTGATATCACCAGGAGGCACACAAGAATTCCACTGAGCTTGAGGTTAAAACCAGCACCAAGTATTCTCTAGAGATATGCAACCACTGTGTGTTACTTATCAGTATATAAATGTGCATCTAACCATGTGTTTTGGTGTGGGTATGTATGTATGTACACAGATGTGTGTATGTGTGTGTTTGTGTCCAGAAGTCATTTTCAGTTGCCTTCCTCATTCACATTGAACCTGCTATGTTGTTCGCTTGCAGTTTATTTTGCATGTGCATCTGTGGGGGGCAGTATGTGCAGGCGAGTACAGATACCCACAGAAGCTGAAAGAGGGAGTTGGCTCCCCGAAAGCTGGAGTTATAGGTGGCTTTTAGCTGCACTGGGATGCTGGGAATCAAACCCAGGGTTTTTCCATGAGTTGTAAGTGCTCTTAACCACTGAACAGTCCCTTTATCCTCGTCACTTTGGTTTTCTGAGACAGAGTCTCTCACTTCTACCTGGAACTCACCAGTTTGGATCTACTGTGTGCAGGGAGTTCCAGAGATCCACTTTTCTCCACACCCCTGGCACTAGGACGCCATGCATTTGCCACCACACCTAAATTATTTTGCACAGGTTCCTGGGATCAAACCCTGCTTCTCGTGTTTGCGAGGCGGGCACTGCACTGACTGGGACCATTTCTCAACTGCTGTCTTAAAGAACAGTTTAAAGATTTGAAAAGATTTATTGGTTCCATTTTAAAAATGGTGTATGCACACATTATGCTACTCATGCTTCCGAGTCGATGGCAAAGGAGAGAGTTGCGGTTAGGAGTGGGTGGTTGATCTGGACTACCAGGAAGAAATTGGGCTACTTCTCTATTCTGTAAGAAACAGTATACGTTTGGAGAACAGGAAGTCTATGAGAATCTTTCTTAGTACGATTTCTTTGAATTGCAGGTAATGGAAAATTGCAATGAGATTCAGTCATTTCTACTAATGGGGGTTTTGGTTGCTCTGCTCAATAAAGAACCATAGCCACAGCCTGTTGAATTACTGACTAATGCAAAGTGCTTATGCTATACGTATGAGAATGTTATGATTAACGTAACATGCAGGCCTGTCATCCTACCTTCTTAGGAAGCTGAGGCAGAAAGGTCACAAGTTCAAGATTTGTGTAGGCTATAGAGTTAATTCAAGGCTAGCCTGGGTAACTCAGTAAGACCTCCCCTCAAAACAAAAAAGAGAGTAGAGGGCAGGGGGCATAGCTCTGTGCCTAGAAGCTGGATGCATGGCTCAACAACAAGGTGATAGCCCAGAATTTGCCAGGTTGTGGCTCAGAGGTAGAATTTTATTTTAGTTCCCCTACTGAGAAGTTGAAAGTATGGTTCAGTGGTAGAGAGCCTACTTGGAGTCCCCCATGTGGCATTTGAGCATGGGACATGGCTCAATGGTAGAGTGCTTGCCTAGAATCCCCATGTGAAGGGCTGGACGCCCCTAGTGTAGGACCGGTGGCATGGCTCAGTTATAAAGCTACGGCCTAGAATATCCCAGGCAGGAGCTGGGGGTGTGGCTCAGTGATAGAGCTATGGCCTAGAATAACCCAGGCACGAGCTGGGGGTGTGGCTCAGGAGTAGAGCACTTCTCTAGAACTGACCAGTGAGTGTCTGGGAATGTGGCTCAGTGATAGAGTACCTTCCTTGTATGAATGAGGGCCTCCAAAACCACAAATAGATACACATAAAATCTTAATGGAAATTTTAAACCATTTTGAAGGAACAAGTTGAATTTCAAGGGTGAAAATGCCTTTATTCCTCTTTTCTCACCACACTGTGCTCATTGTCAGGGTTTAATAACACATCATTTATAGCGGGGCAGCCAGGAAACCATTTGGAGTCATGTCACAGATGTGTGTTATTATGATTCTACTGTGAAGGTTTCATTTTTATCAATGACATCCTTTACCATGAGTCACAACCTCAGCAGTTCCTTCCTGAACCTACTTAACTATCTGTAGCTCATTTCCCCACTTTTAACCTTCATGGGGATGCCCTGTCCCTGCCTGCATTTGGAAGGACCCCCTGAAAGAGCTGCAGGCTGGCATCTGCACATTCCTGTGCGGTTTTTGGAAATATGCAGCACTGTAGTACTATAATTTGTAGTTCTGTAGTATTTCAGCAGGAAGCCAGCTTGAGCCTGGTGGGAAGCTTGCGGCTTCTCATCTTCCATTCATAGCAAGACACCCGACATCTTTTAAAGGATGATTTATTAAAACTGTAGGTTCAGAGTAGATCTGTATAGGCCAGAGATCTTTGTACAGAATTCTACTTCCCATTTCTAGAACTGTGTGTGTATGTGTTTGTGTGTAAGTCTTTCATGCACATGTGTGTGTTGTGTGGAGGTGCAAGTATAGACAAGAAATGGACACTGAATAAGGTGTCTTCTTCAGTCTCTCTTTACCTTATTTTTTGAGACACAGTCTTGGACTCCTGGAGCTCACCATTCAGGTAGACTGGTTGGCCATCCCAATTGCAGGAATCCTCCCAACTCCACCCACTCATTGCCATGATTGCAGGTGTACGTCAGGATGCCTGTCTTCTGTATGGGTTCTGGGGATCAGAACTCATAAGTAAGTGGTTTACCAAAGAAACAGGCTTCTCTGCCATTTCTGGAAATTTCTATGCCTATTTCCTAACTATTCATCACTCAAGGAGAAGTCAGCTGACAGCCTACTTCCTTTGGCCCCCCTTCCCCCACCTCTCTCTATGCTTGGTTTTCCTCTTCATGTTTATTTGCCCTGTGGGAAAAGCAAGCTCCAGGCTGCACCATGCATTTATATTATCGTTTAGCTAACTACCAGATGCTCCAGGTAAGCATTTTTATTTTATAGGGTTCATGCATGTCTTCTGTGGCTAAGAAATTAGTAACTAGACCCTCCATTGACCCTTTAGGCCTTGTGTTAATGGTTGGTCCACTTAACTAACCAGCAGTTGCCAGCTGTATTCAAGGAGGCTAATAAATAAAAAATATCAGAGAACAATAATTAACCTTGAGTATAAAGGTATTAACCAGAGGCAATCAATCACTTTGCCAGGCTTAGTAAACACTTAGAATGTATTAAAGGTCCCGGAAGGAGTAATTAAAGATCTGAGATCTTCTGTTACAAAGAGAAGCAATAAAGGGTCAAACACAACCTGCAGACGAATGACGGCTGTTCAATATGAGCCAAATGGCAGACAGTAGCTCTCCACCATCAGCACAACAGTTTCTCATTGAGGCAGCTGTACCATCTGTGTATGTGGAGGTGGCATGTGCACATGGGCCTATGGTCTTGTAGGAGTCAGAGGACAATCCCACAGGCTGTTCCCCAGGCTGCTGCCTGTCCTATTTTTTTTTTTTTTTGAGACAGGATCTCTCACTGCCCTGGATCCTGCCAATTCATTTAGACCGGCTAGCGATGGAGCTCTAGGGATCCACTTGTCTCCTCTTTCTCAGTGCTGAGAATACAGGTGTGCACCATCATGCCAGGCTTTTAAAATATGGGCTCTGGTATCAAATTTGGATCATTGTGCTTGAATGGCAAGCACTTTACTGACACAGGCACTTCTCAAACCTGAGTTTGTAGCATTCCTAAGCTTGCATTTCTCTGTAAGACATGGCAGGGAATGATCCTGTCCCCACACATAGCCTGGCTGTTCTTTGCTGTTTGATTTGTTTCATCATTCGAGTTAGGGTAATAGTGAAAACTCATAGTCTCCCGTGAAGAATTGCTCCCTGTACAGATGATAAATATTTGCACAGTCCTGAAACGTGTGAGATTATACAAGCTTTATTGTATGAGATTGTTCCTAACAGATATGTTGAAGTATCACTGACATAGGACCCATGTGGCATATATTAAAACAAACAATGTCACGAGTTTCGGCATGCATCCACATGAAGCCATCTCTTCAGTCAATATGGTGAACACTCAGTCATCCCAGGGGTTCTGGTTCTCCTTGTAATTTCTTAACCTCTTTCCAGGCAACCACAGATATTCTAGCCACTCTAGGTTGATGGTATAGAATTAGAATTTTAAATAAATGAAAATTTATAACATTCTTCACCTAGAGTAATATTTTTGTGTGCGTGTTTTCAGTTCTTGACATGGAACCAAGAGCCTCCCATACATTACAAGAGTCACTTACTACTGAGCAAAGCCTCTGCTATATTTTGCGCCCTGACTTTTGTAAAGGAATCTATAGCTTCTTTTTGACTGAGTAATAACCCAGTCGCTGTATATCACAGTTGCTTGTCAATTCACATGTTGTTAACCATTTGGTTTGATTAGAGCTTTTGGTTCCTATAAAGAAAACTGAGATGGGGCTAGAGAGTCGGCTTAATGGTTCTTGTATAGCGTGAGAAAATTTGCTTCTCAGAACTCACCTCATGAGGATCAAAGCCACCTGTAATTATGGCTCCTCTTCTGGTCTCTGCAGCCACATGAACTCATATGCACACACACATAATTTTTTAAAAAATGCTTGCATAACACAATATTAAAAAATAAGACTGTCAGAAACATTTATATACACAAATTTGAATGAACATCTGATTTTATTTCTCTTGGTAAATGGCTCATTTGGCATGCATATTTTTAACTCTTTGTTCTTCTGTTTGCTTGTTTTGAGACAGTTTCATGTAGCCCAGGATGACCTAAAACTCTTTATGTCTTTGATGTGGATCTTGAATGCCTGATCATCTACCACCCCTGGACCCCCAGACCCTCTCCTTCTGTTCTGAACTATAGGGTTGCACCATCATCATGTCTGGATACTTTTAACTCTTTTCTTTCTTTCTTTCTTTCTTTCTTTCTTTCTTTCTTTCTTTCTTTCTTTCTTTCTTTTTTTTTTTTACATTGATTCATTTTGCATCATGTCAGGGGCTTGTGCATGTCATGGGAAAAGTGGAGGTCAGGGGACAACTTGCTGCAGTCTTCTCTCCTTCCATTATGTGGGATCCAGGGATTGAACTCAGGTCATTCGCCTTAGCAGCAAGCACCTCTACCCACCGAGCTATCTTACTGGCCCCATTTTTAACTCTTTAAGAGAGCATCATCCTATGGAAATAGCTGCAATGGGGTCTGCCTTTGCCTGCATGGTAGTGTCTGAGATTCAGTTTGAGTACTGAAAAGAGGAAACAGGAGGATAAGGTAGAGGAGGAGAATTTAAAAAATTAGAAGAGGGATAGGAGAAAGGAGGAGTGAGCAGAAAGGGAGAAAGGAAGTTCCTTTAGCATCTAATAATTTAAGCATTCATGTATGATGGTTTCACGACCTTCTGAAATTCAATATAAAATATTGTCTTTATTTATAATTACTTGTTTTCTTGGGAGCAGGCCTAAAATGGAAACATTTATCGATGGAGCATTTCCAATATGGCATTTTTATTTTCTGTTTAAGTTTTGCCCTTAAATAAGTTCCTCTTTATGCCATTTGGTTTCAATTTAAGAGAAAAAACAGTTACTCACCGCCGTTGTTTGTTGCTTCAGGAAATAAATCAATTTAACTGGAAATCTCTTCTCCTTCTCAAATCTGTCCAACTCAAAATCTTATTCCATAAGCATCACTCATAAGCACACTTTCTGTGTGCTTGCTCTGTGGTTTGAACAGTGAACAACTTTTTTCCTTCTTCTCCTCCGCCTCCTCTTCCTCCTTCTCCACCTCCTCCTCCTTTGAAACAGGGTTTCTCTATTTTAGCTTTGGGCATCCTGGAACTCATTCTGTAGACTAGGCTGGCTTTGAGCTCACAGAGATCAGCCTGCCTCTGGAGTGCTGGGATTAAAGGCCTGTGCTACCACGCTGTCAACTAGTGAACTTGTGTTTGTATTGCCTTCACACTTTCCAAAGCTACTTTGAAATCCTAACTTTGTTATCTGAATTTCTTGTACCTGGCCATCCTTAGCTCAGGCTGCAAAGCAGGCCTGCCCAGATTATTCTAAGACCCTGAGCTTTTGGCCTGGATTGTGGAATGTCTTCTATTAGTTACTTTTCTCATCATTTTAACAAAAATATATGAAAAGAAACGTAAGGGTAGAAAGGCTTCTTTTGGCTCACAGTTTGGGGGAGACAGTTTATCATGGTGGGAAAGGATGGAGGGGGCGAATGAGGCTGCTGGTCATATGGCATTTGCAGAGAGGACAACAGACAGGAAGCGAGTAACCTCAAAGCCGAACCCCAATGACTTACTTCCTCCGGTTAGGCTCTACTTCCTAAAGGTTTCATAACTTTAAAAATCTGCAAAGGGCAACTGGAGAAAAAGTGTTCACAGACAGGAACTTATAGGAGACATTTCGCACTCAAACGACAGCAGCATTCTGTCTAGACCAGGTAGAATGCCAAGTGTACTCCAAAGCTGTATAGAAAAACTTCTGGTTGGGACTAGTAACACACTTTCTAACCTGCTGCTCGGGATTTGTGTTCTTCCATAATCTACTCCTCGCAACGAAATAGCTAGCGGTCAGCACATTATTTATTCCCCTTGTTTCTCTGTTTCTCGGCAACAGCTTCCCCAACTCTGTTGTTAATGGTACAGCGGTACTGGTAAATACAAGAACGCCTACCATGGAGAATAGTAGAATTTCAGCAAAACATTCACTACCTATCTCTTATGCTTCTCCTGGGGGAAACACAGCCAGCTCACAGTGCAGTTAAGTGGATTTGTAACTTCTTGTAAAACTAGACCTAGTGAATGCTGACTAATGAATCCATGGTGACCTTGGGTGGAGTAGGGACTGACAGAGAAAGAGGAAAGACTTTAATTTGTATTCTGTGGGAATTTCTTCCTTATATTCTTATAATGAGACGGTGAGGAAGACCTAACCTGATAGAGCCATGTGCAAAAATCCTTCCATATAATTCAGAAATCTAATTGGGAATACACGCCAACCTACCATACCACTGCTTACAGATGAAGTAAAGGGCTGCACTGTGCGTGAGTGTGCGTGAGTGTGCGTGTGTGTGCGTGTGTCTGTGGGGGCAAGCACACTCATGCATGCATTTGGGCAGGTCACAAGAGGACGTTTGATGTCATCCCCTCGAGACAGGCTCTCTCCGCCATCCTGGATCTCATGGTTTTTTGGCTCTACTTCCCTACCACGGGGATCACAAGTGTTTACCAGCACACCTGGCTTTTTAAAAAAATCATGTTCTCGGCATCAAACGTAGGTCCCCATGTTTACAAGACAAGCATTTTAGTCAACTGAGCTATTTTTTACTTACTTTCTTTTACTATAACCTTCTGATGTCTCTTCTGTAGATGCCCTAGGGGCAAAGGACATTGCCATTGGACAGAGGAAGAAACCCACAAGGCAGGATTAATTGGCTTTAAATTAAAACAACAAATCACTGTCCGAAAACTAAGGTAGCACAGACAAGTCTTAGAATATTTGGTTTCTTAGAATTATTTTCTCAAAGCACACCTTAATTAAAAGTGACTTGAGGATAGGATAGGGCATTTACCATTCCCTACTATGTGCTAGACATTGTGTTGAGTTTGTTTGTATTTCCACACATATGGTATTTTTTCAGTCTCTCTCTCTCAATCAATATCTTTCTCTCTTTCTCCCTCCCTTCCTCTTTCTCTCTCTCCTTCTCCATCTCTCCCTTTTCTCCTACTCTCCCTCTCTAGTGCTCTCTCTCCTTTTAATCCGTGCCCCTCCTCTCATGAGTGTGTGTCTTTGTGTGTGTTTGTGTGTGTTCTTTTCCATGCAAGTGAGTATTGGAGGCAAAAGGTTGATGTCAATCACTTTTACCCACCCCCTTTATGAGTCAGGGTCTCTCACTGAAAATGGAGCTTGCTATTTTGGCTATGCTGGCCAGTGAAATCCAGGAATGCTATCTCTTACATCCAGATTTGGATGTATTGGCTAGTTTTCTTTCAACTTGACACAGCTCGGGTGAGCTTGGAAGAGGGAACTTAGAATGAAAATGCCTCCTTATGACTGACCTGTGGGCAAGTCTGTGGAGATGTTTTCTTGATTGATAATTCACATTGGAGACACAGGCCAACTGTGGGTGGTGCCATTCCTGGGCAAGTGGCTCTGGGTATGCCTTGGGAAGCAAACCAATAAGCAGCATTCCTCCATTGCACCTGCTTAACTTCTGATTCCACGTTCCTGACCTGAGCTCCTGCTCTGACATCCTTGTACGATTAGCATTGTGGACATATAAACCAAATAAACCCTTTCTTTCCAGGTGGCTTTTGGTCCCAATGTTTGTCACAGCAGCTGAAGGTGAACAAGTGCAGTGGTATACAGACCCACACTGCACACCAAACTCTGTGGGTGCTGGAGATCGGAATTCAAGTCCTCAAGTTTGTGCAGGAAATGCTTAGCCCACTGAGCCACCTCTCCAACCTCTAATCCACAGACAAAATACTGAGGTCCAGAGAGGGCCAGTGACTTAGTTACTTATTGATTAAGAGAGAAGGAATTCCAGGCTCTTCTGAGCTTATCCCCATACAATTACATGGTACAATTCCTAAACAGGATGATATACAGAGCAGACCAAACAAAATAAATTATAAAAAAGTCAGGACTACTTGTCAAAGTGAATGAATTCCAGCAGGAGGAGGTGAGACTGATGAGTTTTTGCCTCTACTCCTGCCATCTCACCACCAGGCAGGCAAAATAATCGCTGGTCACAGCAAAACCATGGGCTCTGCATAACTCATTAGCTTTTATTGTTTAGTCTGATGACATATGACAAAAGAATTTGTTCCAGATGTCAACCCAGTGCAATAGAATTGAACAGCTCATGGGGGAAAATGCCCAGCAAAGAAAACCACAGGAGATCTTCCAGGCAAAGGAAGTAGCTGCTTCAAGCCAGCCACCCTGATCCAAGTGTCCCCAGCTCTGATGGCCTCCTCTTCTCAGTCCCATGACCATTTTCTGTCTCACCAGTCATAAAGTTTTTGCTCTCTGTTCTCAATGTTAATGTTTTTGTTCTCTGAACTCAAGGCATTTGAAGAGATTATTGAGATAAATTCCTTGTGGGATTTAGTCCTGTTGAAACATTTTATCTGCAAAATATGTACACATAGTATATATTCTTCACATAAGCTTGACGGCCAAGTTCAATATATCTTACTCTCTCTTTTGCTTGTCAGAAAGCTCAGAGCCCAATTTTGTACACAAGAGCAGAGCTCTACAAGGCCTCATTTCCTTATAAAATTATAAACCGCATTAGTCAAGGTTCTCCAGAGACATAGAGCCGCTAAGCTACATGCCTGTCAGAGGAATGCTGCATTTTTATGCAAACAATACTGTTATTGTGGAGGAAATTTGCTCATGTGAATATGCAATCCAGGAGGTCTCATAATCTCCACTCCAGAAAGGGAGGACTCAGGAGAGCAGAAAAAAAGCCTGTCAGTTTGAGGTCAGGCCTCTGAGAACCGGGGTTAAGGGTGAGGAGGCTTCTAGAAGTCTAATATCTCCAAGAGCTGAGAACCAGAAATTCTGTGGTCTGATGTCAGGAGACAAAGGATGCTCCAACTCACCTCTTCTCTCCCCTCCCATTCAGTCTGAGTCCTCATTGTGGCTGCCTAAAATAAGAAAGGTTTAAGCTAGTCTGTTTTCATCACTGTGACAAGATACTTGAGGAAATAACAGAAATGGGGAAGGTTTATTTTAGCTTGTAATTTCAGAGTACTGTCATTTGGCTCTGTTCATACAAGAAGAAGATGGTGGCAAGTCTGTAATAAAATGAAAATGCTTGGTTCATGAAAGACAGAAGGGAGTGAGGGGGGCAGAAAGGAGAAGAATTTGAAGAAGAAGAAAAAGGAGGAGGGGGAAAGAAGGGGAAGGAAGAGAATGGAATGAAGAAGAAGAGGAGAAAAAGGACTATTAGCATATGATGGCTAAGACATACCCTTTTCTAATTTCTTTTTCTGTCACTGTGATAAAAATACTCTGACAAAACTTGGTCCTGGTGGTTCTCCAGGTATCTCCACCGTACAGACATTGTTTCTCCTTTGCAGTCGATAGGTTACTATTTGTTGCAGCATGTTTTGAGATGTCAGTTATCCTATGTTATGTCCCGTGTGTCACCCAACAGCTACCATCTGCTTTAGGATGCCTGATTCAACACACGTTTGGATTGGTGACTGTTGGTCCACTTTGTCACTGTGGTGGTTGCCAATTGTTCAATTATTATGTCGCTCATTAAGGAAACAACCATACATTTTGAAGAGATTGTGAGTGAACAGGAACCCTTACACACTGCTGGTGAGGCTGTAAACAAGTGAGATTCTTTAGAACTAAGTACTTAGTTTTTTGTTTTTTCTTCAAAATACTAAGAATATTAGGGCCAGGAGATGGCTCAATGGGTAAGTGCACTTGCTGTGCAAGAATGAGGATATGAGTTGGAATCTCCAGAATCTTATAAAAAGGCAGCACAGTTGCACATGCCTGTAAACGCATTGTTGAAGGTGATGGTAGGTGGATCCCAGGAATTCACTGGCTGGCCAGCCAGCCTAGTCAAAATGCTGAGATTATAGCTCAGTGAGAGACTGTTCCGAGGCAATGTGGCAGAGCACAATAGAGGAAGACGCTCAGCACCCTTTTCTGGCCTCTACACATGCACCCACACAATCGTAGGCATTTACCACATATTCAACACACACATAAAAAGTAAATAAATGAATAAGACAGACCAGCTGTATGACCCAACTGTACCATTCTTGTGTATTTGCTTGAGGCACTCTAAGTCCACATATCACTGAGATTGCCACCCATGTTTACCTCAGCACTGTTCACAATAGTTAAATTATGCAACCAACCTGAGTGTCCAACAGTAGATGGACTGATAGAAGAGATGATATATATATATATATATATATATATATATATATATTCAGCCATAGGAAAGAAGACCTGTCGTGTGCATGAAAATGGATGCAGCTGGAAATACAGTAGGCCTATCTCAGGCAAATATGTTTTTTTTTTTGTATTTTGTGGTTCCTAAAATAGTGTATGTAATGTGAATCAAATGGGGTTTTTAAAAAAATTGCCATGCATACTTGGTATTGTTTCATTATTGAGACTTGATAGAAACCACTTAAACCAGGAAGAACTAATCTTGCCTCACAGTTTCAGAGGATCAGTCTATGACTGCTTCGCCCCATGTGATTGGAAAAACGCTGTGTCAGTGGTAATTCATGTTTGAGTTTCTTTACCACATGATAGACAGGAAGTGAAGAATGTGAGTGAGAAACAAGAAATGTCAAGTATCCTAGAGACTCACTTCCTCAGTTAAATCCCACCGCTCAAAGATTCCAGAACTGTCTGAAACTATGCTGTTATATTTTTTAAAATATTAATTTTATTTATTTGTTTGTGTGTGTGTGTGTGCACCTGAGCCAGAGGCCAGAAGAAGGCATTGGACCCCCTGGAGCTGGAGTTATCATAGGATGGGAGTCTCCTGGTCCCTTCCCCCAGAAGGGCATCAAGCTCTCTTAATCACTGAGGCTTCTCTCCAACTCTGGTTATTTTATTTTAGATAATGTTTTGTTCTAAGAAAGACCTTTTCATTCTCTGTTTATGCATTTATTGTGTCACTGTGGACCTTGAAGTTCTCTTCTTATTTATTGCATTATCATCTATAGGGCAGACTACACACATACTGTTGTGAAATCATATTTGTTTGGCTTACTTCCATAGTGGCATGGATTCAGTGTTTACAGCCTGTCTGTTTACCATAGTAATACTGGTTCATTTCTTGGTTGGCTGAAGTTTATCATCCAGAATTTCTTTAACAAGATCTTATGGGATTTAGAATCTCTAAATTCATACACACTTTAAAAAATTTTCCCCTTTCCCTCTAACAGCTTCATTGAGTTACAATTCACATACCATACAATTCAGCCATTTGAATTTTCCAATTCAATGCTTTTTAATGTAGCTGGAGTCAGACAGTTCTCCCCAGAATCGATTTTAGGATTTTTTCTGTCAATCCACACAGAAACTCAGCACCCATTCAAAGTCTTCCTATTCCTTCCAAAGCTCCATTTTCTCCCAGATGTATTAAAAACAATCAATCAAACAAGCAAATAATATCAACAACAACTAATGATTGTGTGGATTTCCCTATTCTAGATCTAGCTTCATTTCTTTCTTCCTTTTTTGTTTTGTTTTTCAAGACAGGGTTTCTCTGTGTAGCCCTGGCTATCCTAGACCTTACTCTGTATACCAGGCTGGCCTTGAACTCAGGGACCTGCCTGCCTCTGTCTCCCAAGTGCTGGGATTAAAGGTATGTGCCACCACTATTTGCCTTCGATTTTTCTTACAAGTGAAATAAGACAATATGTAGTAATTTTAGACTGGCTTCTATGCTGTGAACATATGTCTATTAGCTTTTTCTGTGGGAGTATATTTTCATTTCTCTAGAGCTTACACATTGATTGGAAATTATGGATTATATTTGGGTAAAATAGTCATAGGGTGTTATAGTGAAAATTTTGGTTTCCTTTTGTGTGTTTTGTTTTGTTCCCAAATGTGGAATGTGGAAATGTTTTTAGTTCATCCTCAGTTGAAAACAAACTCATGAGAGGGCACATGAGAACAGACCTGTGGGAAGGCACGTGATGTTTTGCCGGAAGCTGTCTCTTGCATGGAGTAGGGTTTTGAAAGTTGGAAAAACAGCTTTGTGTGGATTCTGAGAAGCCCACGGACAGAGACAATGCTTTTGCATCACTACATTTGTAAGGTTCACATTGCTTCACTGGTCTCCACTTTTCTACAGAGAGAAGCGCTCTAGAGAACTTCTTGTGACATTCTGGCTGAGAGTTGCCTCTTTTGCTGACTTGCATCAATTCGACAGTCTTGCTGTTTTTGCTGAATCATGCTGCTGCTGTTGGTTTGTGTTGGTGTTCGGCGTTTGCTGTTTGACTGGACTGCTGGTCTCCAGACAACAAAGAGTGGGATTGCCCCGAGGAACTACTTCTGAAGGTCCACAATCCTCTTTTCCTAATGGCCTTCTTTCTCCCCTACCTCTGGAGGTTGAAGTGTTTAAGAACCCTAAATGAAGCAGCGTTTTGAAAAATCCAACGCTAAATCCAAGAGCTACCAAGGTGTCTCATGCAATATGTGTATCAGTTTACACTCACCAACATCTTAGAAGTGTTCCATCTCCACCTCAATTTTCATTGTGATGGCTAATCTCAATTAGTCATCTTGGTGAGATCTAGAATCACTTAGGAGATGGGTTTAGAGCTGGGTTGGTGGGAGATTTTCTTGATTAAGTTAATTAAGATAGGAAGACTTGCCCACAGGCACCATTCTTTGCACTTGGGGCCTTGGAATAAATAAATAAAGTGAGCTGGGCACCAGCATTCATCTCTGTCTGCCTCCTGACTTGGATATGTCACTAGCTCCCTCAAGCTTCTGTCACCATGCCTTCTCCATTATGTTGTTTTGTGCCCTGGAACTGTACATTAAAATAAAGCCATCCTCATTTAAGTTGCTTTTGGGAGAGTCTTTTATCAGAACAACAGGCAAAGGTATCAAAGACACTGATCAGTTTTTACTACTACCTATATTTTTGTTATTACGGCCATCATGTTGGCTCAAGAATACCATCATATGGCAGTTTTGATCCACATTTAGTGGTTGGCCCCTGACTTTAAGCATGTTTTCACCTGTTCCTTGCCCTGGAGCCTATTTCTGAAAAATTGCTTGTTCAGACTGTGTCATTATTTTTTTTTTATTTTTTTTAAAACATTTATTTACTCTTTTTTGTTTGTTTTGTTTTGTGAGACAGGATTTTTCTGTGTAGCCCTGGCTCTCCTGGAACTCACTCTGTAGACAAGTGCTGGAATTAAAGGACTGCGCCACCACTACCCAGCCATTATTTTTATTTTTATTTTTAATTTTTATTTGTTTGTATATGAATGTGTGTCAGAGTGTGCATATGTGCCCTTCAGTACGGGTACCCATAGAGTCCAGAAAAGGAGACATATCCTTAGAGCGTGAGTTCCACATCACTATGAGTTACCAGTGTGGGTGCTGAGAACTGAACTCAGGTCCTCTTGAAGAGCAGCAAGTGCTTTTAACAGCGGAGCCATCTTTCCAGCTCCACCTGCTGATTTTTATACTTAAGTTTATTCAACTGTGACTCCTGGGCTCTAAGCATCTATTACAGATTTTGGATAAAATCCCTTTGTTAGATACATGGTTTGCAAATACTTTCTTCAACATGTGGGTTGCATTCCCCCAACAGCTTGACAATGTCCTTGCAGGCAGGCATTTTTGGAGTCTACAAGAAGCTCCAGTTTGCCTTTTATTGTCCATGCTTTTGATGCCATGCCCAAGAAACCATTGCCTATTGCAAGAACGTGCAAAGGTGCTCCCAGTGTCTCTTCCAGCCACATGTAATGTGTGTGTGTTACACATCATCATATGAGGCCACCTTCTTCGTTTTATTCAGTCCAGGACCTCAGCTCAAAGAATGGTGCCATCCACAGGAGATCCTCCCACCTCCATTAACCCACTCAAGATAATCTCCTACAAGCACCCCTAGAGGCCTGTTGCCTAGGTGATTCTAGCTGTCATCAAGATGACAATTGAAATTAACTCTCACCAAAGATGCTGTTTAACCTCCCTGCTCTGCCCCCCAGGTGGAGGGACTGCAGGTGTGCACCAACACACCATGCATTCCAGCTTGTATTTCGTCTCACCGTTGTCTCGCTAGATCTTTATTGTTGCTCATATTTCTGCCTTCAGCTCCAGTTCTTTATAATGCCCCATTAAACGTCTTTTTGAATGAAGGCCCAGTAGCTCCAGATCTGTGCTCAAAGACCGTATTTTCCTGTATGACTTTTTAATGTGCAATCTCCCTTTCTCTATTCCCTCATTCATCCTCGCACGGTTCCTGTTTATGTTCCGTCTTAGTCCCGTTGATATACAGTTTGTATGTGGGTGAAATGAGTTTTTCCTTGGCATATCATTTATGGGTTCTTTCTGTGCCAGCAGGAATAGCAGTCAGTCTGCTCTTCATTCTGCTTTTTGGCCCAGAAGTAATGCCCTGCTTTAAGATAGAGTTTCTTTGAACTCTCCAGTGACTGTGAGCACACTTAACTCACCTGCACCAACAGAAGTGGTCTCACACATCAGGCCTTCTTGTCCTTTTAATATTCCCCATTCCTTGAAGTACAGACACTTGTCCCATTATTGGTCCTTCCTCCTTTCCTCCCTTCCTTCTTTCTCCCCACTTTCTCTTCCCTTCCTTCCTTTTTTCCTTCCTTCCTTTCTTTTAACTTTATATGGTTTTATGTGGTGGTTAGCTTTAATTTTCAACTACACAAAACCTAGAATAACCTAGGAAGAGAGCCTTAATGAAAGGTTGTCTACATTGGGTTGGCCTTTGGGCATGTTTATAGGGGATGTCTTATGTTAATTGGTAGTAGAAGACACAGTCCACCGTGGAGGCAACATTCACTAGACAGGACATAAGGAGATGTGCAAAATGTAGAAAGCAAGATGAGCATGAGCAAACAAGCAAAACAGCGAGCAAAGTAACCTGGAATTGTAAGATAAAAATAAACCCCTGTCTGCCCAAAGTTTCATTTGCTAGAGTATTTTCTTACAACAGCAGGCATGAAATTAGTACATTATCATACTGGGGAGTAAGGCCAGAGCCCCATGTCTTTCAGGCAGGTGCTCTACCACTGAGCTGTGCTTTTAGTTCTTTATGCTTTTTATTTTGAGTCAGGGCTCACTAAGTTGTCCAGGCTGATCTTGAACTTAACAATGCTCCTGCCTCAATCTCCTGAGTAGTTGGGATTTCAGGCTTATATCACCAGGCCCAGGAAGCTGTAGTACTCTTATGCACATAAGGGAAGAAAGTCTTAGAAAATGACGTTTCTGGTTATTTGGCATGAACTTGAAGCCTTTATTCTGTTCTATATGTTCATCTTTACAAAAAAGCTCATTGCCTCTATACTTAATGCGCTAAATATTGTGTATGTGTGAGAGAGAGAGAAAGACAGAGAGACAGAGAGAGGGGGGTGTATATAATGAGACAAGAAGACACTGGACTTTTCTCCATCTTATTCCCTTGAGATAGGGTGTCTGTCTTCTTCAGCCTTGAGCTAGGAGGTGACAGCCACCAAGCCCCAGCAGTATTCCTGCCTCCACATGGCACAGTGCTGGGGTTAAACTTCCAGTTTTTCACACAGTGTGGGATTTGAACTCAGGTTCCCATGTTTGTACAGCAAGTGCTCTAACCCATCGAGCCAAATCTCATCTCACTGGAAACAAATCAATGCCTTTTATTAAAATCATGAAGTTTGCATGGCTTCTGCAGACTTAGGAATAGACATTAGGAAGAAGAGAAGCTGGGTTTACAAGGTGTCACCTGAAAGGCATGACAGTGATGGATAATGACAAGGCAATTGAGGAGGGTGCAGAGAGCTCAGACATAGGAAGGCCAGAAAAACCACTTAACTTAACTGTAGTTAAGGAGGTCACCAGGTCAGGCAGAAACAATCTGGGAGCAAAGCTGGACAGTGAAACTCTTGTACATTGTGAAAATGTGATAATTCCTATGGGGGAGGACTCTGAAGAGCAGAGAGGTTAGGGACATAGCCTGGGCCTGTCCATTGTGAAGATGATGATTCAATCTCACTTGTATTTTTCTATTTTCTAGTCACTTGCCCCCTTCCTCGCTCCCAGCTGAGGTATCTCAGGGTGCGGTAATGGTATTAGCCAAGAGAAGACAGAGAAGGAACAAAGAAAGAAAGACACAGAGCTCTGTTTGGGATGTGATGAGTTATTGTTCCCAGAGCACTCTCAGTTCCACCACTGGCAGCACATAGAGAAGAGGCATCATTTCCCGTGAAAGCCCACTGAGCCTGCCATCTCACTCCTATCAGGCAAGTGAGGAAAGAAAATAACATTTCTAGAGCCCTGCTGGTGGCTGTCTCTTTCCCAGGATGAAACCATACAGTGAAGATGACACGGGGATCTCGAGATGGGGTTGTGACAGACAGCATCTGCTCTGAGTCATCCGTGGACCAAATGGCATGCCTCAGCATCCTTCTGCTCAGGGATTTCAGATGGGGGGGGTATTCCAGGCACCTTGTGAGAGAGGTTGGTGTAGATGAGCAAAGCCAGCCTTATATAACTGTCTCAGAACATAGCATTTCCCTTCCCCGCCTAGTGAACTTGAACAGCCAGGCTCAGGGGGAATTTTTACCAAGGTCATGCTATTCCCTTACATTTAAAAAGCTGAGGCTGGCACCACCAGCCTCAGTTGGAAAGTTGGAAAGGGCTTTGTTGCCAAGCCTGATGATGTGTATTAGATCCTGGGGACCCCCATGTTGAAAGAGAGAACTGATCCCTACAGGTTTTTCATGACCTCCATACATATACATTGTGGCAAAGTCTCTCTCACACACACCCCTGAATAAAATGTAAAACATCTCTTTTTACATTGTGGTAATCTGAATGAGAAAGATATCCATTGACTCATATACTTGAATACTTGGTTCCCAGTAAGTGGAACTATTAGGGAAGGATTAGGAGGTGTAGCCCTGCTGGAAGAGGTGAGTCACTGGGAAGGGTCCTGAGGTTTCAAAGAACTCTCTTACTATTCCCAGTGTGCTTTTCTGCTTCCAGTCTGTAGTTTGGGTTATGAGCCCTCACCTAGTGCTCCAGTCAGCATGCCTGCTGAATGTCCAACCCAGAGCTCTACTGTTTCTCCATGATGGACTAATCTAACCCTTTGAAACCATAAGCCAAATTAAATGCTTTCTCTTATAAGTTGCCCTGGGCATGGTGTTTTATCATAGCAATAGGATACCTGCTGGTTTTATATCAAATTGACACGTATTCTACCTCTGTGGCTCCACCAGCCTGCTTTTTAAGCATTTACTTATTTAGTGCATGGATCCCTGTGTGTGCACAAATGATCAGGTGTGTACATATCACAGCCCACGTGTGGGAGTCAGAGGATGAGCTCCAGGAGTAGATTCTTTTTCCATCATGTGGATTCCAGAAATTGAATTCAGGCAGTCAGGGTTGGTGGCAAACACCTTTTCCTTGTCCACCGTTTCAGTGGCTCTCACCCCAGCTCTTTGTTGGCTCCTTAGCGTGAGGCCAGACTCATTAAGTTACTCCAGGCTTGCTTTGAACTGACTTCATAACCCAGGCGGGTCTTGAACTTCGGACCTCCACATCAGCCTGCTGTGTAGCATCTCTGTAGGTCTGCACCACCAGCCTCAATCTGTGATTGTGTACTATGTCTGGATTCACATCCACACTTTGCCCCTTAGGACCAGCTTCTAAACCTTAGTTTTCTTAGATAAGAACTGAGATACTGATTCTGGAGAAATGGCTTCATGGTTAAGATCACCTGCTGTTCCTGCAGAGGACTTGAGTTCAATTCCCAGGACCCTCATCAGGTGCCTCACAACCACCTGTATATCAGGTTCCATGGGATCTGATGCCATCTTTTTGGTCTCTATAGACACACATATACACACACACACACACACACACACACACATGCACACACACACACAATTTGAAATAAATCTTTAAATCAATATAAAGTTAATCTCATGGATAGCTTGTGAAAATTCTATTGCATGAGATAATTCACAGAAACTTTTTGGCATAGGTTGCTTGAACAAAATAAGAGACAAAGAGAGAAGAAAATGCAAGCTTTACCCTATTTCTCTTGACCACACAGATTTTGTATTGTGCCTCTGCACAATTTCATTTCAAGTTTAGCTGCTGATGTAGCATGAAGCTGGCAAAAAGGCTCAACAGGTGAGTGAAGACACTTGCCAAATAAGTCTTGATGACCTGAATTTGAGCCCACACAAAGCTGGAAAGAGAATTAACTCCCCAAATTGTCCTCCGATCTCCACATGCTCACCTTGGTACATGCACACTCACCCTGCCCCTCACACCTGTGATCACTACTGTGACCACCGCCAATAATAACAGAATAAATGAAAAATGTTTAAATGCTATGTGGCAGTTCTGATGTCTTCTGAGATCTTAAGATCTACCTCAACAACTTAGTCTGCACTACTTCAGAATGGCTAAGAAGATCCCAACATTGTCTGTGTGCCTAAATGCATTTTGCACATAGAGTCTGCTACCCATGTATGGAGAGAGTAGTGTGTACCACATAGGAATCAACTTCAGATAGTCAGCAGTAGAGAAGAGAAACTTGTTTTATGTAGCAATATGTTCTGAGCATCCAGTATGTAGTAAAGTCTTCGAGATTAAAATAGTAATCATCTTTTATGTGCTAAGTACTGTGTAAAGGTGCTGTGTGGCTTTTCTGGCTTTAATTATCTTATACATGCTGGATATATATCAGTCAGGACAGGGCCGGTTGTGGTGTCACAACAAATAGCTCTCCAATCTGAGCAACTTGTGGCAGCAAGTGTTTCTTACTCATTTATACTACATGTGCAATTTCTGTCTAGCTGACAGCTTAGTCTCTAAGTTTTCCACTCCCAAACTCAGGAGGCAAAGCAGACACTGTTGCCAGTCACAGGGAGAGATAGATAGCTGAAAATAAAGATAATATATAGAGACAGAGCTAGAGAGAAATTGAGAGAGAGACAAAGATATATATATATATATATATATATATATAAATATATATATATATATCACATATATAGATATGAGAGGAAGAGAGACATGGAAACATAAAGAGAGAGTGGTGAAGGCAGAAATAAAAATAAGTAGAGAGAGATAAGAAATGAAAAGAGAGAGACAGAAATAAACAGAGATGATGGTGATTGAAAGATACATATAAGTAGAGAGAAAGAGATAGAGAAAGCAAGAGAGAGAGCAAGCTAGAGACACATGGAGGCAGAGAGGTAAGGAGAAAGTAGGGAGAGAGGAACAGCTAGAGATAGAGATAAATATAGAGTAGAGGAAGGAATGAAGTGTTAAGATATAAAGAAACAAGGACAGAAAGAGAGCTAGAGAGAGAGATAAAATGGGAAAGAGAGGCAACAGAGAGAAGGAAAAGGATAGACACAAAGAGTTATGGAGAAAGGGAAAGAGAGAGGTAGACAGATAAAGTTATAGATGGAGGTAAAGAAGAAGGGAGAAGTAAAGGAAGGAGAGGAAGCCAGAGAGAACCAGAAACATGAAAGTAGAGAGATTGAGAGAGAGAGAGAGAGAGAGCTGGAGCACTAGAGAGTACCAGAGATGGGTAAAGAGAAACAGACACACATGAAAGACAAGGAGGAGAGAAGGGAAGGAGGAGCAGGGAGGAAGAGATAGGAGGAAGGTGTGAAAGAGAGCTGTTAGCTCCCATCTCCAAGCAACGTAAGTTAAAAGCTCATTGGTCAAATATGTCAATTGGTCATGCTTAAAATCAAAAGGGACAAGGCAAGGTCTATCTGTTCTTGTCCAGAGCCTGGAAGAACAGTTGAAATTTCTGTGAACAGTTCTAGCTTTTTCCCAAGGGTACTGACCCTCCCCCAGAGTAACTCAGCTGGGTGTGAAGGATTATAAGGCTGATCTGTGGGACTCCCTGGTCTGCTTGTTTCTACTGTCTTTATGCCTTCAAAATGTTCGGTCTCTGAAGGAGATCTGATTTTCCCTGTGTTTGGACTGAATCAATTGACAAGACTAAGCTGCCAGTTCTTATAGACACCAAACTTCAGTGAACTGACTCCTGGGCCAGAGAGATCTCTGCAGAGCCACTGGAGCCTTGTCTGGTGAGATTCATAGGACACTAAGAAGCTGGTTTTGTCATTTTGAAGTGGCACAGATGTCTAGGCTGCCTGATTCCTGGTGCCAACTGATACCTGACTACATTGTGGTCAGGATGTTGTAGAATCCAGGCAAGCTTTTGTTGGTAATTCAAATACCAGCCTGCCTTTCCAAATGCCACCCACTCGCCCAGCTTCCGAAGCAACCATTGCCCTATGAAAATGAGATGAAATCCTGTGATAGGTGTTCCATTTCCAGACAATCTTAGATTTTCACTCATATAAATATGAGGCTGAAGAGGTAACTCAGTTGGTAAAGTGCTTGGCAGCCTAGCTGAATTAGTGCATTGCCAGGGAGTAATAGATACTGTCTCAAAGACACAAGATAGATGGCACCTGATGCCAACACCCACGGTTGTTCCTCGCAAGGATGGCTTCAGTATGCACGCACAAATACATATATACACACTCTCCATATACATATGAACATTCATGTATGCACTCATCCAACAAACCCTTAAGACATGTACTTGTATGTATTCCCAAACACCAGCATTTCATGGCTACCCACCATGATCAAGTCTGTACTGAATTTTCTATATATATGATTTCACCCTCGAACCAGGAGTTAGTTAGCAAATGAGCTCTAGGAAGGCCACCTCATAACTCTTTTAATCTTTGCAGACCATATGGTTTGTCCCAGCCACAGAAAGCTTCCATTTGTATCAAAATCACCAGACAGAGCTGAAGAGATGACTCAGTGTTTAAGAGCACTTATTACTCTTCCAGAGGACCCATGTTCCGAGCACCCATGTCAGGTGGTAAAAATAAAAAATAAAAAATAAAAATCTGTATTTCCAGCTACAGGTATGCACCTCTCTCTTCTGGCCTCCATGGGCATTGATTGCACTCTCGTATACACACACACAGGCACACATGCTGTGTGTTATTCATAGTTCTCTACGGAAACCGACCCTATAGTGTGAGTATGTGTGTGTGCACATATATGTATATATATTTACAATTTATTAAAACAGTTTACATTAGAATAGTGACAATAGGCACCTCACACCAGAAAGACTGGAAGATTGGTAATTGATCAGTCCATGAAGCCGCCTCATCAATCCAAGTTTGGTGCAGAAGAATTGGAAGTTTCACAGAAAGCCATTGTTTCTTACTTAACAATAGGGTGAGCTTGCCCACAATTTAAGGTTCATTAATTTCTGCTCTTTAGACCTCTCCAAAGGAAGCAGATTGTTAGTTCTCAACTTACAGGTGAGATAGCAAAGCCCAGAGAAGAGTTTGAGCAACTTTGGGGCAACAGCAGCTAAAAGTATAAAAGGACCGTGGGATCCACCTGATCCCAGTGTTATTCTGTAGCAATTTCTTCTAAACTGAAACATTCCATCTGGAGGGAGGCTATGAAGACTCAGGAAGAAAATGACTCACAAGTTTCAGGAAGTCCTTGAAACTGAGAAGAGTCACAAGGCTCCTCCCTCTCAGCAATGAGGACTGCTGTGGAGAGGAGACCCTTGGACCTGTGGAGCTGTGTGAAAGTCAGGCAGAGAGCTCCTGGGTTCGAGTTTTCATGAGCTGTCACACTAGGTGTAGTGGGCTTTGAAAGGTGTTACCGCTTTCTAAGGAGGGCATGGCCATGGTAATTCCAAAGAAGTAGAGACAGGATATTTACCCAGAAGCCTTTCTAATATTTACTACTAAGAGTTTCTCCCAGGGAACTAATGATTCCTATGGACTTGAGGCTTAACTACTATCAGGCAGAGAAGTCATCTATTATTTGTTTTACTAAATTAGAATGTGTTATTGCTTGAAGCCCAGCTGCTGCCACTATTGGCAGAGAACACGAAACCCAAAGGAGATAGTGACTAGGGGTATTCTACAGAGTGTAACACCTCTTCCCAAGGAGCCTATGGAGGTCAGAAGACAGGCTCTGGTGTCAGTTCTCACCTTCTGCTTTGTTTGACACCATTCTTGCCTTCTGCTGTTTGATGCTGTGCACACCAGGCTAGCTAGCCATAATTTCCCAGAAGTTCTCCTTTGTTTCTTGCATAGGAACTCTGAATTACACTACTACACTCGACTTTGTTGGACTTTTGGATATTCAAACTCTGGTCCTCATGCTTCTGTGGAAAGTCCTTTAACCAAGTCTCCTCCCCGCCTCCGACCCCTGCTTGGCAGATCTCCCTTTGAACTTGAGATGAGCTTTATTCATCCAACAGGAAGGGTAAATTCTCAGGCTGAAAGCTTTGCAGAGGCAGAGACAGTCCCACAGTGACAACCTTGGTGGCCTTGCTGCCCTGCAAGGATCACCGCCCCTGCACCCTTGGCTCCCTTCCTCTTCTTGCAGTACCTTGCTGAGCTGTCATTCCAGAGTCATCTCCTGTGCCCTTCTCTGTCACCACCTTCAGTGAACAGTCTCTTTCCCTGAACTTTATGTAAGCTGGCTCCTTCCCAGGGCCCCCTGGCAGCTTTCCCAGTTGCTATTTTCTATCTGCCCGGCATCTCCTAGGTTCTCCTCTTAAGCTCTTATCCCTTTTTTGGCAGCCAAAATGCCCTCTATTTTATTCTCTCCCTTGGGCACACTCATACGATGGAACAAAGCCGAGAGATTGTTCACTTTCTCAACAGAAGCTGTTTTGAATTCAGCCTCAGCTGCTGCACCTTTCAGAAGCGAGATCGCTCCCAGAGCAGATGGCTCAGCACTGGCTATTTTAAGCCCCAGAGTCACAAGACACACCCAAAATAACTCCATCCAGCAGGGGTCAAATGCGGAGCAGGGAGCTGCTGGCTTCAGAGAAAGCATGACCTCTAGCTCACCGGAGTCACTGGCTAAGTCAGTGCTGGGGGTTTTCTGGTTAATGTTACCCTTCAGTGTAGTTTCTCAGCTGATGCTTCCCAGCTGACTTGGCTACATGCTCAGCTGCTCTTGGGGAAAAACATCTCTGGCTATGATGATGCCATAGCTTGTTTTCCTGTCTTTGTAGCTGCTACCAGACTGGCATCAAGAGGGTTTCTCTTTGCCCTCTCTATCACTCAGCTCATTGTAGCTGTGAGGTAAAAAATGCTTTAGGGTTGGGAAGATTACTCAGTCAGTAAGTGCTTGCCCTGCAAACATGAAGACCTGAATTTCATCCCTAGGACACATGAAAAAATGTCTTATTTATATTTCTATAACTGTGATAAAACACTCTGACCTAAAGTGACTTAAGGAGGGAAAGGTTTTATTTGGTTTATACTTTCAGGTCACAGTCCTTATTTGAGGGAAGTTGGGGCAGGAACTAAAGATGGAACTTGAATCAGAAACTGTGGAGGAATGGTGCTTACTGGCTCATTGGAAAGCTCATGTTTAGGTAGCGATTATTTGTGTAGTCCAGTACTACCTACCTAGGAAATTGTGCCACCCACAGTGGGATAGGCCATCTAGCCTCAAATTAGCAATCAAGATAATTCCTCACAGACTTGCCTTATTTGGTCAATCCCTCAATTGACACTCCCTTGTCACGTATCTCTAAGCTGTTGCAAGTTGATGGTTACAGCTAGAACAGTGAAGTATGGTGGCATATGCTGTTAAACCCAGCTTTTGGGAGGAAAAGACAAGTGGATTCCTGAGGCTCAGTCATCAGCCAGCCTAGCTGAGTCAACAAGTCCCAGCTCAGTAGAGACCTGATCTCAAAAAAGAAGGTGAATGACTCTTACAAAATGACACCTGTGGTTGACCTCTGGCCTCTCTATGTGCTTATGGGTGAGTGCTTATGGGTGAGTGCGCATGCACACACACCTACACACACACACACACACAGAGAGAGAGAGAGACAGAGAGACAGAGAGAGAGAGAGAAAGAGACAGAGAGAGAGATAGAGGTGGGGGGCAAACACCTTGAAACACAATGATTTGTAGCATCAATTATCTATTCTCTTTTACCTTCCTGAACTTGGCTAAAGGGCAGCTGACCTGGGGCTCAGCCTGGTTGATCTTGGTTCCAGGTTGTGCATTTATTTCTCCTGTTTGACTTAAATTTCAGCTCATTGAGTTAAGGTTGGTTCTTAACAGCCTGTGCTAACAGCAGCAGTGGAAACACAATAGGAAACATTTGATCACATCTGAATATGCAGAGCCTTTATTTGCAGAATTGTGTTAAACTGTCACTGGCCAGAGCAGTTTATGGAGGGAGCTTGTCATCAGTGGGGCAGTAGGGTCACACCATGCATGTTATGGTAGAGTGGAGGGGAGAGTTGGGATTATGCTTGAGCTGCATAGCACTAGCCACAGAAGGAGGAGGAGGATTGGTCAAGGTGACAACCTGCTTTCCTTTTTTGGAATGAACATAGACTATTCTTTGTGCCTTTATAGGATGGATTCCCACATCAGTCCATGGAATGAGCTATTTAATGCTGTTGAATTCTTCCAATAGGCTTCTTAGAGTTTTATATTCTTCCATTCTGTTCCATTCCACTCCACTTCACTTCACTCCACTCCATCTATTCTTCTGTTCTGTTCTGTTCTGTTGTTCTGTTTTCTGCTCTCTTCTCTTCTGTTTTATATTTGGGGAATCTGTAAGTAAAAACAGGACAAAATGGGCCCCTTTAAATAAAACAAAGCTCTTTACTTGTTTATCTTCATCCCTGCATGTAGGAGTATTTCCAGTTTCAACAAGACCAAACAAATGAGTTTCTGTCATCTTCAAGAAGACATCAGCAGATAAGACTAATGTAACTGTGTTTTGAGGCCATCACAATGTGTCTGTGGGCTTGCAAAAGGGCTAGGGGTGCCCTCATGTAAAAATTTTTGTATAAAAGCCGTGCCACACTAGCTGTGTAATTGTTATATCACTTTAAGTAGCCTGCTGAGTCACTGCCTTCAAGGCTACAACAATGATGCATCAGCTTCTGCCTCCTAGCTTTCCCTACCATGGGCTTCTATAATTTATTCAGTGCATCACTTGACTTTTTATGTTTTAAGTCAGCATCTAATATGTTACAGACTATCTGGATAGACCCAATGGTTGGGGAAAAAGTCTTTGGGCTGGAGAGGTGTCTCAGCAGTAAAGAGCACATCCAGTTCCCACAACCAATACTGGGTGGCTCCACAGTGTCCTGCAAGTCCAGCTGCAGGGGATCTAATGGTCTCTTCTAGCATCTGTAAGCACCTGCTCACACATCACACACACACACACACACACACACAATTTTAAAATACTCTTTAAAAATTTTAATGGGGGAAAATAAAGGCAAAAGAATTAGTGTTGGAATAATGCCACTTGAGAAACGTTGGACAAGTCACATCTGCTTTGAAGGTAAGAGAGCTCATCAGCCAAAATGTGAATAGCCAAAAGATTCTGGAAATTGCTACCAAAAGCTGTGTATATTAAAGCTCCTCACCTGTTAGAATTCAAGAAGTTTCAGTTGTGTAAACTCTTTTCTCTGTATGTGTAAGTACCGGAAATAGATTATTATTTTTTAAATTTTGTATTAGTTCTTTGTGAATTTTGTACAAGGTGTTTTGGTCATATTCAGTCTTCCCAGATCTAGCCCCCTTCCTACTCACCCAACATTGTGCCCTATTTTCTTTCAACACATTTCAAGTCAAGTCCCTTTCATGCTGTCCATATATTCTTGGATGGGAGACCTTTCTCTGGATCCTGGCCAACTTAATCGGGCTATACTCTTAAAGAAAATTGACTACCACAGAGGGCCTCTGAAAAGCTCTACTCTGCAGGGTATCAGAGCAGATGCTGAGACTCACAGCCAAACTTTGGGCAGAGTGCAGGGAATCTTATGAAAGAAGTGGGAATAGTGAGACCTGGAGAGGATAGGAGCTTCACGAGGAGAGCAACAGATCCAAAAGTCTGGGCACAGAGGTATTTTCTGAGACTGATACTCCATCCAAGGACCACTCATGGAGATTGCCTGGAACCCCTGCACAGAGGTAGCCTATGGCAGTTCAGTATCCAAGTGGGTTCCATAGTAATGCGGACAGGGACTGTCTCTGACAAGAACTGATTGGCCTGCTCTTTGATCACCTTCCCCTGAGGGGGGAGCAGCCTTACCAGGCCACAGAGGAAGACAATGCAGCCACTCTTGATGAGACCTGATAGACTAGGATCAGAGGGAAGGGGAGGAGGACCTCCCTTATCAGTGGACTGGGGGAGAGGCACAGGTGGGGAGGAGGGAGGTACGGTGAGATTGGAAGGGGAGGAGGGAGGGAGGTACTCGGGGATACAAAGTGAATAAACTGTAATTAATAAAAATAAATATAATTAATAAAAAAAGAAAATTGACTGCCTATCTCCTAGCAGCTATTGATTGCCAATATTCCGTTGGCTAGGGGTAGGACTTCAAGATCACCTCCTGTCTCCATGACAGAATTTGGTCTAGCAGAGGCTTGCATACTTCTTTCGCATGCTGTTGGGACCCGAGAAGACATCTATACTTATGAGCATACAGCAATAGATTCCTAGGGTTGGGCTGGTCTCAATCAAATACACACAGTATTAAAACATTAATTTCACAATGGATGTGGCTGTTATCCAAGCTTTTAGGAAGCAGCAGCAGAAGGATTGCAAATCTAAGGTCAACCTGGGCTCCATAGTGACAGTGAGGCTAGTCTGGGCTACATATGGAAATCCCATTCCCCACAAGAACGAACACATTAACCCCAGCCTACTTTGTATCCCACATTGTAAAATTGTCCACAATGTGAGCATTTTAGAGTATAGTATAGCACAGTACAGTACAGTACAGTACAGTATAGTACAGTCTGATATAGTTGGGGCTGAGTTTAGCTCTCCCAGTTAGGCTCTGAGCTGTCCTGTTGGACAGCTCGCATTCCTCACATTCCAGTGTTATACCTCGAGAGCCTCCTTTTGCAGTTTCCTCTCATGCAGTTTCCTCTCAATAAATAGTCCTGTTACTTCCATTTAAAGGCCAACTAACTAATGGCGGCCTTGTGGGATGTGGGGGTTAGGGCCCAGCAGTTGTTTGCTGGTCAAGTAACAGCTGTGTGAGTGGAGAGCCTGTGCCTGCCTGCTGACCACCAGCACAGAAGCAGCAAGCCCTGATTGCCCATCCACAGGAACCACAAATAAGAGAGTTCTTTCTATATTTGTGCATGAGTATGTGTGTGTGTGTGTGTGTGTGTGTGTGTGTGTGTGTGTGTGTGTGTGATATGTCTTATGTAATAGAGTGATATTGTGTGTGTCATACTCTGTGTGTGTGTGTGCCTGTGTGTGTGCATGCGCGTATGTACTGACGTGGGTGTGCCATAGAGAACGGCCTCATATGTTGTTCTTCATCTTCCACCTAATTTGAGACAGGGTTTTTTGTTCTCTGCTGCGTAGTGTTCACTGGCTGGCACATGAGCTTCCGGGAAGTCACTTGTCTCCACCTCCTATCTCTCTGTCAAAGTACAGGGATTACATATATGTGCTACCACACCTAGCTTTATGTGGATTTGGGGGATCCACGCTCAGTCACAGATGCTTGGGCAGCAAGCACTTTACTTACCGAGCTGTCTATCTCCCCAGCCAATTAACTGTGAAGCTTTAGCTCAGTTAAAGACCTTGTTGCAGTCTCAAGGACCCTGAAGACACTGGATCGTGCTCAGTAAGAGGTTCTGAAGGGCGATAACTGGTTAATTTAAGTCCTACCCAGGGCCTTAGGGAGTAATGCCACACATAAAGCACGGAGCATGTTGTGAAAGATGACTACAGTATGTCTCAGGTTGAAAGTGAGATTTGAAATTCAAATTTGCTTTGCTTTACTAACAGACACTAACAGCTCTGGCATTCGGGAACTTGTATGTTTATACTAGGGTGGTAGCTGAAATGCTTGGAAAGTCAACATGACCTCAAATGTTGTCTTTCCTAATTGTTCCATGCTGGAAGGGATGTTTAATGTCCTAAAATACACGAACTGGATATGCTGGTTGTAATCTTTTTTCAGCATAAATGAGTGCCACACACACCAACCTGTCCTCACCCAGCGCACTCGGAGCAATGTGATTGATTGCTTCCTCACCGCATGGCGGGTATTACTGGCGAATGAACCAGGAGGAAGATTCTCCGAGACAGAGGCCCTGGCTCTCCATTTCTCTGTGCAGCTTCTCCTGTTGTGGTTTTTTTGGAAATAGAACTCCCACTGACATCAAAAAGAATCTTTCTCAAAGTGCCTGGGAACCACAGGGCGGGCAGTGTGGTCTCCCAGCAGCAGACAATCAGTCCCAGATGCATTCATTGGCGATCAAATTGGGTTAAATAACCCCCTTCCAAGCTGGCCTGAAAAAAAATTTACCCAATACAAGGTCTTTCATGCATTAGACCTCGAACGAAGGGCAAACCTCAAAGCCTGGCCTAGTTCTAATTTTAGATAAGCAATTTTATCTGAGAGTAGAGCTGTGGAGCGAGGGCTGCTGGCGTTCCCTCTCTGAGTGCCCATGGAGGAGTATTAGGACTACATTTCTGTCTTGACAAGGTTTCTTTTTTCACCCTTCTGAAGTGTCATGTGGATATTTCACTTCGAAAAGAGCAAAGGAATAGGAGGCCCGCTTAAAATGTCAAGTCACATGACTGGCAGGTGCCTGAAGTGATCTTTGTAACTCCCATTGCTCTTAATTCCAACAACAGTACACGTGCTATGACAGCAGATTGGAACAGACTGTTTGATTTCTAGGAGCTGGCCCCTCGTGTATGTCATCATCTCATAGGGGACTAGTTCTATGGTGTCAGTTTATATGCTTAGGAGCTACAGAAGCAGAGATGGAGTGCAGTACCATTGTTTGTGACCAGTGTTAAATCTCTCTCTCTCTCTTTCTCTCTCTCTCTCTCTCTCTCTGTGTGTGTGTGTATAAGTTGGGGAGTGTAAAATGTTATTCCTCAGGAGCTTGTGTTTTGAGACAGGGTCTCTCACTGGCTTTCAAACCAAGTAGACTAGGTTGGCTGGCTAATGAGCCACAGGGACCCCCCTGTATCAGCCACAAAACACCTGTGCTCTACCAGGCTTGTTAATTTTTTTTTTTTAACACGGCTACAGGTAACCCTGGATTGTATCAAGTTGACACAAAACTAGCCAGCACACCTACCAATAGTACCACGGTCTGGCAAGAACCCATGAACGTTTTTTTGTTTTGTTTTGTTTTGTTTTGTTTTGTTTTGGCGGGGGAGGGTCACATCAAACACAGAACCTGATGCTTTTATAGAAATTGTTTTACTTTGTACCTTAGTTTTCATTAATCATGTTGACAAATTGAATGAATGGAAGAATATCACACTGGTGCTTTAATTTGGATCTGAAATGACCTCCCCCAAACCCTCTGTGTTTATGGGTTGTTGCCAGGTGATAGTCCTGCTGGTAGGAGTGCTGGCTAGTTTTATGTCAACTTGACACAAGCTAGGGTCATTGGAGAGGAGGTACCTCAACTGAAAAAATGCCTCCATAATATATGGCTGTAGGCAAGCCTGTAGGGCATTTTCTTAATTAGTGATTTAAGGGGGATGGTCCAGCCCATTATGGGTAGGGCTACCCCTAGGCTGGATTTTTTTTTAAAGCAGGCTGCACAGACCACAAGGAGCAAGCCAGTAAGCAGCACCTCTCCAAGGTGGCTACATCAGCTCCTGCCTCTGGTTCCTACCCTGCTTGAGTTCCAGTCCAGACTTCCTTTGATGATGAACTATTTTATGAAATTGTGAGTGAAAGAAAGCTTTTCCTCCACAATCTGCTTTTGGTCATGATGTTTCATCACAGCAATAGAAACCATGACTAAGACAGTAGGTGATGGAACCTTATTTAAGAAGTGGGACACAGTGAGAAGTCAGATTTTTATGTGGGTGCCCATGAAGCTGGTGGTGGGACTCTACCACCTTTTCTCTCTATCGTCTTCTCTCCTCCTCTCCTTTTTATTCCATCAGGTCGTGAGCAGCCTCCTTCATAACCTAGTACCCCCATATGGCATGCTGTGCTATCACAAGTCAAATCAACTGGACATTGATCAAGACCTCTGAAATCATGATACTTTTCCCTTTTTAAATTGACAGTCGCAGGTGTTTTGTTTAGTGATGTAAAGCTGATTCATAAACACACACACACACACAAGCACACACGAAAACACATGCATACACACAGAGATACATATCTACACACGTGTAGATATGTATATGTAGACATGTGTATACACATCACACCTACACAGATGCACATAATGTATCCACATATATACCAACACATATATGGCACACCTAGAGAGACACACACACACACACACATACAATAAGGATGCTCATCTGAGTAAATATCAAGTGTCCATAAGGATAGAATCATTCATTTATCTTGGCTTATCAGTGTCGTAAGGAAGGTATGATTGGCAATTGTCCATGAGCTTGCCTAAGTTAAACGTAAGACAAACGTAATGTTGGAGATTCGAGTGCAGTGTGACTTAGCACTCATTCTCTCCTGTCTCTCCCGTGTTCCCCCACACTCCTTCAAGTTTATGGCCCTTTTTTCTTTGAATATGTATGTATTTACATATATTCATAAATATATCAGTACAACCTTCTGAGTCCATTTAGTGTTGTTTGTGTGTGTATAACCACACAAAACAGGGCTGCCCACTTGGTATGGATGACCATTTAGGGAGTATAGGATTACCACTTCCTCATCCCTGCGGAAGGCTAATTGTCCCTCTCCCAGCCATCATTTGTTGCCTGTAGCTTTTTTGGTCTAGGGATTGGGCCTGGCAGATTCCGCCTTCCCATTAGCATATCTATTGTTATTGTTACCATCTTGTTTAGGTCTTCCTTAGGCAGCCATATTGTTGACGTATCATGGGTGTGGTTTCTCTGTCTTTTCTCAGAGATACAATCTTAAAGCAGACCCCTTGGTCCTCCAGCTCTTCCAGTCTGCCCACCTGTCTCCCATCAGGCTTCACCTCCTGGAGCATCAAATGCAGAAGTCTTGTACATGTATCCATTGGAGCCATGCACTCCATGATCAGTCATTTTGACAAGGTAAGGCTTTCTATAATGGTCTTGACCATTGACTCATTTCTCCAGGACCCTGAGTCACAGTTCGAGAGTGTACAGTCCATCATGGTAGAGAGCAAATGGTGGTTGGAGAAGCTTGGGCTATGGAGGCAGGAGTTTGTGGTGAGGCTCATTCATATTTCAATGGCTCAAGAGGCAGAGTGAACCTCTAACCTTATATTCAATCACCCAAGTCCCCAAACCTCCCAGAATAACAGCTCCAGCTGGAGACCAGGTGGTCAAAGGCAGGAGCCCATAAGTGGTATTTCATATTCAAATCATTATACCCAAGTTGGCTGAGTTATCTGTGTCTTTCCCGTTCCATTATTTCAGTCTTGTAATCTGGGTGTTTTAGGTCACTGTAACCATGGAAGATACATTTGTTTACATGAAGATTTTTTAGGACCATCCATGTGTTCCTGAGGCAGATCTCAGACTCATCTATCTTTCTTCTGACCCAAAGAGCGAGGCACAGAATTCTGATTGAATTGCCTGGTAATTTTGTCATGAACGGCACTGCTTTTTTTCCTCCCTTGCAGACATTACAGATGGTAACAAGGGAGTTATTTTCAATCAAGGCATGCTACAACGGCAAAAATTTCTCCTAACACTGTGATCCCTTCTTCTGAAATCCATTTCAGATTGGCGGATAAAATGTGATTATATTTACACTTTCCTGACACAATTCAGGCAGCAAAATAACAGCCTGCCGGAGACATTTTTCTTCTTCATATTTAGATATGTCAACGTTGCTGTGGGGGGGGGGGCAGGGAGGAAGGGAAGGGAGAGGCAGCTGGGATTGGTGATACGTTTTAGTTGGCTCACAAATAGAGATGTTCTGTGTGCTGCTGTCTATCTCTGTCTCAGAGTTTCTTGTATGCTGTGCTGAATGGCTTTTGTAACGGTGACACAGTACAGCAATCGATAGTGCTATGTGCAAATCCAATTTCTCATTTTTGCCATGTGACACAGCCCATAAATTATCTCAACATAAACCTTTAATTGGTTCATGCTCATTATGAGATAGACAAGATTTGACTCATCATTACCTGTGTGAGTCAAGGTGGCTGTTTGTATTGAAAATGGAAGTGTCACCACGGCAAGGCTCAAATGGTAGAGTGGGGATGGTCACAGGGGTCTGACGTTGGAAAGAGAAAGAGCTTGGGCTTGAGTGATAACTATGGTTCTGTTTCCCAACCTATAGTTATACTTTCCCTGGGAAGATGTGAAAAAAAAAAAAAAGTCTATTCTGCCCAAACAGAGCAATGAGGACAGATTAAACAAATGAATCCACCCAAATCTAGCTTAGAGAAGCAATGCATGTTCTGGAGTTACTTATGGGAGTATGGGGAGGGGTTTCTTACAGAAGCATGGCTGACCCAAAAGCAGTTGTACCACTGAAGAAACTGTTCCACACATCATGGATAAGGACTCAGAAAAGATATAGCCCCCTCCCCCCGTGTAGGCAGCTCCACTGTAGACAGTACCTCGCCCCCCAGCAACTGTTCACTATACTTTTATAAGCTTGGACTTGGGGCTGTAAACCTTGTAACTCTTTCAGCACCCTGAGCCCTATTCATTAGCTTCTTGAGTCTCATAAGCCCCCCTCCTCCCTTCAGCTGAGATGGTTTCAGCTTGGAGAAATCAAGCACACCACAGCCTACCCCAAATTATCTGTGTGCTAGTACACAGTCCGTCTCACATGCTTCTTTGAGTCCATATCCTCATTTGTAAAATGAGTGGGTGAGTTTAGGGCTAATCCAGATTCTTTGTTGGGGACAGCTCTTCCTATCTTCCCCAGAGAGACTGGACCAAGTTTTCAAGTAGTCTCCGTGCACAATTGAAACCACCACTCAGGAAAGGATATTCATTTTATTTCTGTCACACTAAAAAGAACAGGAATCAAAACTGTCTCTCAGGACTCCAGAGGAGAAAGGACCTCCTGTTTTTCAAGTCTCTCCTTGAGCTCTTGATATATAGTGAATGTTGTTTGTAAGCCAGGAACAAATGACTTATTATCCCAGCTGCTGGGAGCAATGCCAACAGACAGTCTGTGTCAGCTTTCTATGCCTATCACAAAATAACTGAGATAGCTAATATAAAAGACAAAAGGTTTTCTTTGGCTCAGAGTTCCAGCCATTCTTTTTAGGCTGTTGGTGCAGGGGTTGCTGATGTCTAAGACAGGGAACTTTTGGTGCAGCGATCTGCTCACCTCATGGAGAAAAGCAGTAAAGGACTTGAATTGTATAACATCCTTCAAGGACATGATCCAAGAACCTTTTATGATGCCCTACTTTCTAGAAGCCCTACAATTTCCCAATAGCAACACAACAAGGAACAAGTCTTTGATTTATGGGGAACATGAGGGACATTCAAGAGCCAAACTACTTGCTGGGCATGGTAGCACATGCCTGAATTTGAAGCCTGTCTGAGCTCTGTAGTAAGACTGTCTCAAAAGAAAAACATAAACTACAAAATAGTCAATTGAGGGACATCAGAGAGCCACCGTACCACAGAATATATAAGATATAAGCCATGGATGATGAATGAGAAGGTGTGAAATATGGGATTGTCTTGCTCTGACCTGGCACATCTCTCAAGCTTCATCCTGTATTGAGAATTCTCTATAGGCTGTGCTGAGACATTCATCAAATCTTTATCTCAACCCCATTTCTCTCAGTGCAGGTTTGATGAGGACCCTCGCTGCTAATTTTTGAGCCTGCCTCTCAGGCATCTCAATTACCATCATGACAAAAGTCTCTTTCTTTTAGGTGAGGAAGTTTACTGTCTCTACTTCAGTCATAAGGCAGAGAAGGCTGATGTGAGTTCAGATGTAAACCCCAGAAAGAGGTTCATACTGAAATGGGCCTCTTCCTAGATAGGGTAGGTCTAATGATTAGATCTGAAACAGTACAGCTTTAATGCTTTAGTTTAAAATATTATCTAAATCCCTCACACCTCAATTACAATGTTCAAAAATTAAATTAAGGAAAAATGGAGATGAACATTATTACAGACATTCAAGCCAAGAGCTTGTAGGGCTTTTTGAACAAAATACCACCATGTGCTTTAAAGGTGAGACAAGTATAATTAGCTGACTCTCAATACCTCTGTCCCCTTGAGCAGGACCCACTGATCCTCTTGTGATTGCCACACTCTTCTTAATAACTTTTCCTTTTTTTTTTTTTCTTGAATCACTTCTTTATTTCAGACAGGGTCTCATGTAGTCCAGGCTGGCCTTGGATTTTCTGGATAGCTAAGGATGACCCTAGAACTCTGACCCTCCAGCTTCTGCTTCCTGCCTGCTGGGATTCTTGTAGTCCAGTACACACCCAGTGCTGAAGAAATGTCATCGTGTTTCTAGAGCTTGCCTTATTTTGGTAAAATTAAGAGTTTATTCTTGGCTGGAGTGGAGAAAGTCTGGGTTTTTCAGGAGAGCAGGACAGAACGCATTCATGTCTAAAAGTGAATGTTTTCTTAGAGTGGCAGGTGGCAGGCTTCATTCTTTTTCATTGCCTGTGTGGCCCTTTAGGGAATTGAGTTTCAACACCTGTTCAGGAGCCTGCAGCCATCAGCCAGCCTTTAGCTTCTGTTCATCATGCTACAAATACATGTAGTTGCCCCAAGATTAAGGAGAGGAAGCAGAAATAAAGGTAAACGAAAAAATGGGGGGGCATTCATTTGCAGCATTATGACCCTTCAAATATACCGAGTTTTTTTTCCCTCATTTTTATTGATGCTGGGATGGAAGCTAGAACTTTTCACATATTAGGTAAACGTCTACTTCTCAACCTTAGGCAGGTGCACTACTGTGGAGCCATTCTATTTTTATAGTTTCCAATGGTTACATTATCTTTGGTGATGTTACAGTCTATGCAACAGTCTTGAGTTTGCCAAGTGGATGTAGTCTTGAATATCTAGGGCTGTTGGCTATTGACCTCTTTTCTTTATGAAGTATCAGCCTCGGGTTTTGTCCTAGTTTGCTTTCTATTGCTGTGATAAGGACTGTGACCAAAAGGAACTCAGATAGGAAAGGGTTTATTTGGGTTACACGTCACAGTTCATTTGTTGTGTGACACTATTCCTGGAGAGACATGAGCAAATATCTACTCATTCCTGTTATGAAAATGAAGAGACTGAAGTGCATATTGGGGTTACTTGCAGGAATATGGGTGAGTAATTACAGGAGCAGAAACGACTCACACCCAGCTGCATCACGCAAGCCCACCCAAGCATTGGTGACAGTTCACAAACTGAAAACCTGGAAACCTGCCTGCCCAGCCTGCAGGCAGATCCACAGGTCAAACAGCATCCTTTTCCAGGAGCTCAGTTGGCCTGAGCCTGTTCCAAAAGTTGGCCTGGCCTTTGTTTATTCTAAATAGTGTGGTTGGCCTCTGCTTCTTCCAGGTGGCTGGTCTGGTGTGACCCCAAGAGTGACTCTTCGTAGTCTTCACTACTTATATACTCTTGAGAAGGAGAGGATCCAGTCAGTTTCAAGGACTTTATAAAGTTAATTTGAGTTGTATGGTTCCTGTCTTAATAATGAGCTTCCATGAAGGGTGGAGTGTTTCACACACCCCTTAAAAGATTCTGTTGATTCATTGCTTTATAAACATAGTGTTGTGTAGGTTTAGAATTTTCACCAAACCTACTTTATTTAGGGCTCCAGAGGTAGGGAAAAAAGAAGGTTATTAGGTAAATGGGATTGTAGACAGTTTTAGAAGCAATTCTTTGGGATGGGTCTGCTCTTGTTTGTCCTAATACCAGCAGTCCAATCCAAAGGCCAACACCAAACACCAACAATAATCAGCACATTTCCAAAGATTGGGACAAATCAGCAAAAACTGAAAGACTCAGTTGGATTGCCCTGAGGAGTTTTCTGGAACGTTTCTCTCTGCAAAGTCAAGTGTCAAAGCACAGAGATGAGAAGAGCCATGTCAATCCAAAAAGTGATGTCTCACTCTCTGTGGGTTTCTACATATCTCTTTTCCTCAGAGCCCACCCACAGATGTTATCAGCTGGATAAAGTCAAGCCCCTTGCACAAGAGAGCTCCAAGCAAAATGTCAAATGCCCTTTTACAATCCAGCCTCCAGCAAAACACCATACACCCTCTTACAAGACAGCTTCTAGCAAAACATCATATGACCCAACAGCATCATCAAAAAAACCCAGAAACTTCCACTCCAGTATTGTTGTCCTATGTCTTAAGTAGTTTCTCTCTAAGATGGAAGGTTTTAATTTCAGATGAAACTGTTATTGAAGGAACTGAAACAGAGCACGGAGCAACACAACTCACTGGCTTGCTTCCCATGGCTTGCACAGCCTGCTTGCTTATAAAACACAGGGCCACCTTCCCAGGGGTGGCACACCCACAGTAGGCTCGACAATCATTAATAAAGAAAATGCTCTACACATTGGCTGTAGGTAATCTGATGGAGGCATTTTCTCAGTTGAGATTCCCCTTCCACGATAACTCTACCTTGTGTCAGGTTGACTACAATGATGACGACGACGATGAAGATGATGATAATGATAAACTGATTTAGTTTGAATTTCTATTGCTGTGAGGAAGTAGTGTGACCTAAAAGCAAGCTGGGGAGGAAAAGGTTTATCAGCTTATATTTTCATCTCACTGCTCATTATCAAAGGAAATCAGGATAGGAACTCCAGCAGAGCACTGATGCAGAGCCATGAAGGGTGCTGGTTGCTGGCTTGCTTCCCCTGGCTTGCTCAGCCTGCCTTCCTATAGAACCCAGGACCACTAACCCAGGGATGGCACCACTCACCATGGGCTGGGCGCTCCCCCACTGATCACTAATGAGAAAATGCCTTACAGTTGGGTCTCATGGAGGCATTTTCTCAACGGAGGCTCCTTCCTCTCTGTGACTCTAGCTTGTGTTATGTTGACACACAAAACCAGCCAGTACAACTGAGCCTTTGTCAATTTGACATACAAATACATCACTATTAAACCACAACCCTTTCTTCCTTATTCATCCTCAAGATCTCACATTAAAAACATAGATAACATTAAAAGTCCCATAGTCCTTACAAGTTCAAACATATTAAAATTTTAATCTCTCAAAGTGCGAGGAATATTAAGAAAGAAGTGAGAAGTAGTAAGATCTGGAGAGGACAGGAGGTCCACAAGGAGAGCAACAGAACCAAAAAAATCTGGGCACAGGGTCTTTCCTGAGACTGATACTCTAACCAAGGACCATGCATGGAGATAGCCTAGAACCCCTGCACAGATGTAGCTTATGGCAGTTCAGTGTCCAAGTGGGTTCCACAGTAATGGGAACAGGGATGGTCTCTGACATGAACTGATTGGCCTGCTTTTTGATCTCCTACCCCTGAGGGGGGAGCAGTCTTACCAGGCCACAGAGGAAGACAATGCAGCCAGTCCTGATGAGACCTATAGACTAGGATCAGAAGGAAGGAAAAGAAGACTTCCCTTATCAGTGGACTTGGGGAAGGGCATTCGTGGAGAAGGGAGAGGAAGGGAAGAGTTGGGAGGGGAGAAGGGAGGGAGTTACAGGGGGGATACAAAATGAATAAAGTGTAATTAATAAAAAATTAAAAAAAGAAAAAAATTCAATCTCTCTAAAATATTCAATCTCTCAAAAAATCCAAAATCTCTTAAAGAACTTTTTCTGAGGAAGCCTGTAAGAATCAAAATTAAATTAAATACTTTTTTTTTTTTTTTAAGGGGAAAGAACCAAGACACAGTCACAATATGAATCAAGGAAAACTAAGTAACTCAGTGTCCAGTGTCTGGGATCCACACTCCATCTTTTGGGCTCCTCCAAAAGGTTTGGGTCACTTCTCCAGCTCTGCCCTTTGGAGCACACACTGCCTATCTTTTACATGCTGGCTAGCTCTGCTTCACTACTGGTACTGTTCTCGGTGGCTCTCTCTTGGTACTGGCCTCTTCAAAACTGGTGTCCCTTGCTGCAACTGAGCTGCATTTTTGCCAGCAGGCTGTCATTGGCTTTCTTCCTGATGCCAAGCCTCAACTTCTACGCATTAGCCCTTCAGTTCTAGGCCTTCAACTGGCACTGAGGCTGATCGTCCCCAGTGGCCTCTCCTGGCCTCTCACAGTGACAAGCCTCAGCTGCTCTCTACAACACCTTCATGCTTTCAAAACCAGTACCACCTGGGAAACTCCTACACATTACCAAGTCAGGCTGCTAATACGAGGCACAGCCGTGGCTGCCTCTGGAACACAGCTGCTCTGTGCTCTCAGGACACACTTCCCAGAAACATTCCCACTGCAATGCTGTTCTCTTCTTAATCATGGCTAATCTCTTAGCTCCAATTAACCAGCATCAATTGTCCCAATAACAAAAATGCTTTAGTAGTTCTAGTATCTTGTTAACCACAGCAGATTCTTCAGCCCCAGATACTCAGAACCACAGAATCTTAAACCAAAATAGCAGACAACCTGGTAGAACCTTTAAACTTCCCTATGAAAATTCACAAGCCAGGCCTCCATCCTCCACACTGCTCTCAATATTCCTATCTTTCAAGCTCCTACAGAACATTCCACAGAGCTCTTAACACTCAATAGCTTTTCTAGCCCAAAGTTTCAGAGTCCTTCCACAATCCTCCCCAAAACACATGGTCAGGTCTGTCACAGCAATGCCCCACTCCTGGTATCAATTTGTCTTAGTTGGGGTTTCTGTTGCTGTGATGAAACACCATGATCAAAAACAAGTGGGGGAGGAAACAGTTTATTTGGCCTACACTTCTATATTGCTGTTTGTCAGGACAAGAAATCAAGCAGGGCTGAAACCTGGAGGCAGACACTGATATAGAGGCCATGGAGGGGTGCTACTTACTGGCTTGTTTCCCTTGGCTTGCTCGGCCTGCCTTCTTAGAGAACTCAGGACCACCAGCCGAGGGGTGGCCCCACCAGTTGCCATAAGGCCTTAATAGTCCCACCCATGCCCCTAAACAGTCTCTCAGATTAGACATTCCTGCCACACCCAAACTTGGCCATCTACATCCATACATGACCTATTATCTGCTTTCGTAATTGCTTCGTCCATAACTTGTCTTTCTTTTTTTGTGTTCATGTCTATGCATGTACACCTGTGTGTGTGGTGTGTATGTGTGTGCATGTGTGTGCACACGCATGTGTGTTGGTGTATAGGCCAGAGGCCAACCTTAAGGATCTTTCTCAATTGCTTTCCACCTTCTACTTTGAGAAGTGATTTCCTCTTTTTCTCATTTATTTATTTAATCACTGTTCCCAGCCCCCTCTCTTCTCTCCTCCCAGTCCCACCCTCCTACCCCCTTCTCCCATTCCCTCATTTCTTTCTTCTCAGAGGAGGGGAGGCCACCCCACCATGGGTACCAACCTACCCTAGCACCTCAAGTCCCAGCAGGACTAAAACACTCTCTCCCACTGAGGCCAGACAAGACAGCCCAGCTGGAGAAAATGGATCCACATTCAGGGACAGAGACAGCTCCCAATCCCATTGTTAGGGGACCTACATGATGACCAAGCTGCACAGCTGCTACATATGTGTAGGGGTCTAGAAAATATCCTGAGTGAGGTAGACCAGACCCAGAAAGACACACATGTTATGTGCCTATGGATAATAGCCTTAAAGTACAAGACAAACATGCTATAATCCACAGATCCAAAGAAGCCAAGGAGGGACCAAGAGAGGATGCTTCTTACTCAGAAGGGAAAATAAAATAAATATTTGAAGTAGATGGAGGGAGGGAATTGGGTAGTGGGGGGGAGGGGAATCAGCTGTGGGAAGAACATGGTGGCTGGATGGGGGTGGATCAGGAGAGAAGATGAAAATTAGTGGGTGGACATGTCTGGGACAGGGGAGGCTCCTGGGAGTCTATGGAGGTGACCTTAGCAGAGATGTGATTTCTTACCAGACCTGGAGTTTTCTGAATTGGCTAGGGCTGGCCAGCAAGCCCCAAGGATCCTTCTCTCTCACCCCCGAATCCCGCCTCCTGCCCCCCACCAGCACTGGGATTACAGGTATGCACCACCGCTTGTGGTTTTCTTAATATGAGCTCTGGTGTTTAAATTTGAATCCTCATGCTGTGTCTTCCCAGCTCTCTCAGTCTCTTGTTCTCCCTCCTCCCTTTCTTTCTCCTCCTCCCTTCTTTCTTCTCCACCTCCTCATCCTCTTCTTTTGTGTGTGTGTGTGTGTGTGTGTGTGTGTGTGTGTGTGTGTGTGTGTGCTCAAATCAAAGGTCAGCTTTATGGAGCTGATTGTTTTCTTTTCCCTTGATACCCAGGATAGAACTCAGCTGCCTGGGTTGTGTCACAAGTGCCTTTACCTGCAGAGCCATCTGACTCATTCGAAGAGTGTGCCAGTAAGAGAGCCACATGACTGTAGGGAGGTGGGAGGCAGTAAGCCAGCTGTTGGGATCCATGTGTGATTGTCTGAAGGAAATGTAAGATTTCAGAAGTGTGAAGGAAAATCGTGTCCATGCGGGATGCTTACGATAATAGATTTACAGCACCTCTATTCAGAGCCACTCTCCCTGCTTATTAGATCTGTAAATTGTTACTTAAAGGTAAAATTTTCAGATTGATTTAGTTTACACATTCCCTCTGAGAATCACATACATTCCCAGAGGCCACGAAGCAGTCGGTATGGCCTGAGTAAATTAAACTTGTTTAAAACCATAAGTAAATACACAGGTCTCTAGCCACTCGTGAACAAGTCAAACCCGAGAAAAACCATGGAGATGCATTGCTAGCATGCATCAAGGAATATCCTTGTAGGGACAGGGTGCAGAGCAAGCAGGGTATGTCTGGGAGATGATGAGTTTACTGCCTGCCACAGGTGAAGGGCATGGCATAGGAGGGAGGGGAGAGGAGTGTTGGGATACACTGCTCAGGCTCATTCCTGTGAATTAATGTGCACAGTTGATCATGGATATGATTGATTATTCTATAGAAGTACAAATAAAAAGTAATTAAGCCTGTGGTTGACTGATTTTGTAATCTTTACAGTAATGAGAGAAAGAGAGAGACAGAGAGAGAGGAGAGAGAGAAAAAGGAAGGAAGGAAGGAAGGAAGGAAGGAAGGAAGGAAGGAAGGAAGGAAGGAAGGAAGGAAGGAAGGAAGGAGGTTGTGCTATCTGGCTAGCATCTAGGGAAAATGATATTGCTGACTTGATAGTATCTAGACTCTCCACAGAAATAAATCACTGAACATGTGTATGACTAGGTAAATTGAGGTAGGAAGAATCACCCCTAATTGTGGGTGTTACATTCCCTTGGTTGAGACCTGAGAATGAATAAAAAAGAAAGAGAGCCAGTGAGATGGCTCAGCAACATCTGCCACCAAACCTGGCATCTGAGTTTAGTCCCTGGGGTTTCAGATGGCATGAGAGGACAAACTCCTGCTATATGGCTTCCTCGGACCTCCACATGTATTTTTTGGTATGCTTTTCCCACACCACCCCCAACCCAGAAAATAAATGTAATAAGACATTTGTTTAAGGAGAAAGGAGATGAGCATTAGCATTAATTGCTCTCTCTCCTCTCTCTGTCTCTGTCTCTCATTTCTGTGCCTCTCCATTGTGGATACAACGTGAGCAGCTGTTTTATGCTCCTGAAGCCCATGCTTTCCACACCATGGTAGACTGTATCTTTTCAGATGGTGAGCCAAAATCAACCTTTTCTTACATATATATATATATATATATATATATATATATATATATATGTATATATATTTGTCACAGCAGTGAAAAAAGTTAATCAATATAAAGACAGTAGGCAACTTCTGATCCGTGTCATGTTGCTTTGACTCCAAGTCCTTGTTAAACTATATATGCAATCCTGGATACACTAATTAACCTTTTCTGCTCCAAGTTTCATCCTCTAAAATGGAGGCAGTTATATAACGAGAGTTTGACATAAAGATATTTATGAAAGCCTCTCATACCCCCAGGACAATAGCAGTAATCAATAGGCAATGAGCCAATACTGGGCACCTTTATAAGATATAAATTACTATATTGGTTTTCGAAAATAAAAAATATTCCTACTCATTGAAATACTATTTAATGAATAGTATACACGTATACATATATGTATGTATGTGTCTATCTCTCTCTCCATCTAGTATATATAGAAGATGAAAACAGGAATGTAAAATGACGAAGTGAAAAGAGGAGCCAGGTATGAATCTGGTAGAACACTTGCCTAGAATGCACAAAGCTCTAGGTTTAATTCTCCAGTATAGGAAAAATGTGGACTAAAAAAAATGGTGACACTGTTTATCAGTTAAAAGCATGCACTGTTCTTTCAGAGGACCCAGTTCAGGCAAGTCACGGCCATCTGCAACTCCATCTCCGGAGGATTAGATACCCCCTTCTGCCTGCCCTCTGCAGGTATGTGCACTCACGCGTGCACATTCGTAGACAGACAGATAGGCAACGAACAATGGAAAACAATACAAAATGTGGCCTTCAAAAGTGAAATGGATAGTAAGTGTGAGCCATTCATGAAAACATTTAGTGTTCCCTCATACTAAGCCAAAGGATCTGGAGTGGATTGCTTTCTTAATATGTGTTTAATTAATCCATTAGTCACTTGACGTACGGACTAAACTGAATGGTAGTTAATTAAAGCAAAGGGCAGACTGACAAGAAATATTTAAAATGTTTGAAGAAACTGGAAGAAACTTGAATGCTTAACATCTTAGTGAGATTTAGATTAATGGGTTGAGGGAGAATGTTTCTTGATTTTCCTACATAAGCTTATTTAATGTACATATGGATATATGTTCACACACAAACTTCTAATAGTTTTGTCTCTCTAGACAACTCTGACTGGTGCATTGGGATCCTCTCTTTATGTTTAAAATCGTATGCCATCCAAGATTCTAGCAGGCTATTTAAGCATTTAACTATTGCTCAAAGCTAATTTTAATATTCAAATAATTTGAAATGTATCCATTCAAAGACCTGTATATGGATACTTACAGGATTAAATTCATAATTGCCTAAAAGCATAAGGAATCAAGTACCCCTTTATTAGTAAGTCAATTAAATTTTGGCAGGGTACACTCTCCAAATAAAACAGATTAAACATGAAAAGAAAAAGGCTTTCAATCCACAAAAAGGTACTTAGGAATCCTAAGTGCATGTTGCTAAGTGAGTAAAATCCCACCTGGAAAGAATGTATGCCATAAGACTCCATTTATAGATTGTTCTAGAAAAAAGTCAATATTACAGCAATTGCATACAGACCAGTGGCTGCTATGTACTTGGGGGATTACAATGTCTTGTCTTCTTCTTCTTCTTCTTCTTCTTCTTCTTCTTCTTCTTCTTCTTC